>NW_021604638.1:9873578-9882922 GCF_004785775.1 Grammomys surdaster | reverse complement strand
AGAGAGAGAGAGAGAGAGAGAGAGAGAGAGAGAGAGAGAGAGAGAGAGAGTGGGGACGGAGGAGGGACGAGAGACACAAAAGATGGATACAAGACAGAGTCTGTTTAAGTCTCTTTTATTGAAAGGAAGGTCCTGGGTGGTTATACCCTTTACCACGTGACTTGCCCTTGTGGCCAAGCTCAATTGAAGGCACTACGTCACATCATGTGCCTTGTAGCCATGGATACCACGTGCACCTTGCAGCTGGGGGCACTAAACAGTGTAACAAGATGATTATCAGAGTGTGCTCAGCTGTTGAGGGCTGTTGAAAACAAGTCTCTTGTCAGGGTATATGGCTCGAGATGGCTGTAAAGATGATAGCTGCTTTCAGCTAAGAGTTGGCTCCCAACAATACAGTTTCAAAAAGAGGGGCGCTCCTGAGAAAGGAAGTGGATTAGCTAGTGAGCTGGAGAGGAATGTGTCACATATGTTGGACTGTGACTCTGTTCATTGGATGTAGCCCAGGTTGAGGAAGGACTTCCACTTTTCCTATGCCAAATGGCTTCTTCAATGCGTTGATTTAGAAAAAAAAATTACATTTTTTTTCCCAGGCATAGTTGTACATGCCTTTAATCCCAGCACTTGGGAGGCAGAGGCAAGCAGGTCTCTGGGAGTTCCAGGCAAACCTGGTCTACAGAGCTACACAGAGAAATCCTGTCTTGAAAAGCACACCCCAGCCCCCAATCACATTGTGTGTGTGTGTGTGTGTGTGTGTGTGTGTGTGTGTGTATAGGGGGTGCTTGTCACTGTGTGCTGTGGAGGTCACAGGCCATCTTTCTCTTTCTCGCCTCCCACCATGCTTGGTGTCAAGGTCTTTACCAGCTGAGCCATCTCACCAGAACTTTGTCAATCTTGATGTATTTTTCTTCAGTCTCTACTCCCCTGCCATGTAGAGCAGTACCCTGTGTTCCCCTGAGGTCTGTCAGGTTGCCTGGCACCCACCTTCTAGGCCCTCTGTGTGGTTATGAGACTTTTTGGATATGGACTGGGAACCGGAAACTCCAAGATTTCAATGAGATATTGCAAGGGAATGAACATCAAAAGATATAAACACGGCACTCAAAATGGTAATATTAAAAATAAATAAATAAATAAAAATCAAATAATAATAAAAAAGAATGTCATTTCGAGCTTGGGACAGCAAGCTGTGAGCCTTAGTGTTGCAGATGCTAAGGTGAAAAGCCATGATCAAAGGACTCGGGGACGAAAGGGTTTATTCAGCTTAGACTTCCACAGCACTGTTTATCAGTAAAGGAAGTCAGGACAGGAACTCAATCAGGGCTGGAGCCTAGAGGCAGGAACTGATGCAGAGGCTACGGAGTGCTGCTCACTGGCTTGCTCAGCCTGCTTTCCTGTAGAAATCCAGGACCAGCAGCCCAGGGATATCCCCCCACCATTCAGAATAGGCTGGGCCTTCCCCCATCAATCGCTAATTAAGAAAATGCCCTACAGGCTCACCTACAGCCAATCTTACAGAGTCGTTTTTTTCTCAATTAAGGATCCCTCCTCTCTGATGACTCTAGCTTGTGTTAAGTTGACATAAAAGCAGCCGGCACGTGCACAGAGAGGAGAGGAGAGGAGGAGGAAAGGTTGTAAAACAACACTCCAACCCCTCCAATGTGTGAACACCAGATGGCTTCATCTCTGTCTTCTGCTTCCTGCCAGTGGAGGAGAGTCATCCTTCACTCTCAAGGGGGTGGACCCAGGCAAGGATCCTGTGGGATGCTAGAGTCAGACCTGAGGCTGTTAGGCTGGGCCTTCTGGAGTTCCAAGGACGGTGAATGGGAGGTGGGGAGTCTGAGTCTTCAGCTTGGGACATGTCTCAGCCATGGAGAGGGCAGAGATGGCAGAGAGCCAGGGAGTGACTCCATTAAAGGTTGAGGTCCAAGGTTGAACCTACCAGGATCTGAGCTCCAGTGCAAAGCATTGCTGTTTGCATAAGGGCTAGTGAGTCCTGAACAATGTGCTGTCTGATGCCATACAGCACAGCAGGGCAATTAAAACACGCGCAAGGTGTAAGCACCTTGGATGGGGAGAGAGGATGAGTCAACAGAGAAGTGCACGGTTGTCTTTCATTTGTGACTTCCAGGCACAAAAGGATCGCTGGTGCTTTCTGGTTTCTATTCTAGAAAAGAAAACTCAAGATCCGGCTAAACTTAGGGGAAGCTGCCTCAAAGGAACAGGCAGAGTGATGGAGGACACCTGATTCTGTCTTCTGACTTCTGCACACGAACACCGGCACACGTGCACACATATACGCACACAACCTAAAACAAAACAAAAACATAAAGTGAGGGGACTGGAGAGATGGCTCAGTGGTTAAGAGCACTGACTGCTTTTCCTAGAGGTCCTGAGTTCAATTCCCAGCAACCACATGGTGGCTCACAATCATCTGTAATGGGATCCGATGCCCTCTTCTGGTGTGTCTGAAGACAGCTACACTGTACTCATATATATATATAAAATAAATAAATAAATCTTAAAAAAAAAACCCATAAAGCTCATATTCATCAAACAACAGTACCCTTCTTCTGGAAGGTTCTATGTCAGTGGGGCATGAACTATTGATGGGGATTAAATCCAGTCAGGGCCTTTGCAGCACGAGGCAAGGCCATTATGACTGAACTCTACTCAGCTCTTATTTGTTTTATGTTTTTGTTTTGGGGGGTTTTTGACACAGGGTTTCACTGTGTAGCCTAGGCTGGCCTCTAACTCTTTTTTTTTAATTATTTACTTATTTTTTTATTTATATGAGACACTGTAGCTGTCTTCAGACACACCAGAAGAGGTCATCAAATCCATTACAGATGGTTGTCAGCCACCATGTGGTTGCTGGGAATTGAACTCAGGACCTCTAGGAAGAGCAGTCAGTGCTCTTAACCGCTGAGCCATTGCTCCAGCCCCTGGCCTCTAACTCTTGATCCTACTTCCCCTATTCCACACACCCCACCCCCACTTCAGGGATTATAGGTTTGTAGCCCTAGACCACTGGTTCCTGCTTTGGTTTTGAGCCATTTGTTAGGCTCTTAGTGATTTGGGGTTTTATATTGTACATTTGAGTGTTCTGCCCAGCCACAGATGATTAAAGAGCAAAGGATCTTAAAATCATTTTTTAACGGCCAAAGCGAAGTTTTGAGACCGGCCTTTATGATGTAGCCCAGGCTGCTTGGGAATCCGTAGCAATCTTCTTTCCCCAGTTTGCTGAGGGCTGGGAATGCTGGTGCTAGCCACCAAGCCTGGTTACTCAATGCAGTCTTAAAAATGGAAAGTCTGTATTCTAGGTCAGTGCTCCTAGAACAGTAGTGAGCCCTGGGGGCCCGGGGCCCCACCCGCAGCCCTTGCACAAAGCCCAGAGACCGTGAGGATGCAGTAAATGGGCCTTAAAAGCAGTTCCTACCTCAAGATTATAAAAGAAAAACAAGTCTAGAAAGAAAGTCTAGAGGACTTTCCCCAAAATAAGGCTTCTCGTGGCGGTAACCGGAACAAGGAAGGTGTAGCTTAATTTTTCCAAGTGACTGACCAGCTGGTCTACCACAGTCATGTGTAGTCCCCTCTGCCTTCAGCAAACACCAAACTCCCAGGCGCAGTCGGCCTGCTTCTCGACTTGGCATCCTGTCCTGGTGACTGACGGGAGGTTGTGTCTTTCAGCTGTCTACCTGGAGCTTGAGAAAGATGCTTCTCTGTGCCGAGAAACTATTGTGGGTTCTTAGCAACAAATGGGGAAAGTAACAGCGCTGAATTCCCTTTTGAGGGCACACCTTTATTCTGCACTTAGAGAGATCTACTACACTCACTCTGGAAAAAGTGTAAATAATATTACGTGCTGGTTTGAAAGAGAATGGCCCCCATAGGCTTGTAGAATTGAATGCTCGGCCCCCAGGAAGTGGCACTATTTGAAAGGAAGTATGTTACCAGGAACGGGCTTTGAGGTTTTAAAAGCGCACACCAAGTCCAGGATCTCAATTTCTTTCTGCTGACTGTGGATCTGGATGTAAAACTCAGCTGTGTCCTCCAGCACCATGCTTGTCTGTGCGCTGCCATGCTCCCCGCCGTGACAGTAATGGACTAAATCTCTGAAACTTAAGCTGCAATTAAATGCTTTCTAAGAGTCGCCGTGGTCACTGTGTCTCTTCATAGCAATAGAACACTGACTAAGACATGTTACTAGCAGAAGGTCATTCTGGTTACTGTATTGTTTTTGGTTTTTTTTAGGCTCATTTATGGAGAAAGGTGCACAAGCCTCCTCACTGTAGGCCCTGAGCTCAGTGAGCATTCATGAATTGAACATACCTGTGGTAACTTCCTGGTGCTGCTGTAGCTGACTAAGCACCATAAACTCAGTGGCTTTCAGGGATGGGCCCTGCAGCTGGCAAGATGGCCTGCAGGTAAAACTTACATAATCAGTCAGTCCCTGATTTAGGGTTCAGCCTGATCAAGGATAATCTCACCCCGAAGGATCTCTTTTGCCAAATGTGGTCACATTCACAAGTCCGAGGTTGGCATCAGGTTCTCACCCTGAACACAGAGGTGGGAATTGGGCAGGATGGGGATAATAAGGTAAGTAACAGTCTACCAGCCCACAACCTTCCTCAGGTAACTAACCTGTGGAAATCCGACAGCAAGAAACAGGACCTTCTGCTGGGAGTTGTAGCTCAGTAGTAGAGCAACTGATCAACATTCCTGAGGTTGAAGATTCAGTCTCCAGTAGTGGCGAAATAATTGACGATGATGATGATGATGACAATGATGATGGTGACAATGGTCGGGGGTGGGGGTGGCAGTGGCGGCAAAATAATGACAACAACAGCGACAGATGTCATACCGTGCCGGGAGACCCTGTTTGGCAAGGAAGTCATACTACCATGACTTGATTTCCTTTCAAGGTTTTGTCTTTAAAAACTCAGTACTCGAGAGAAGTCACCGAAGCTGCACAGCGGGCACTCGTGACTTTCACCTCTGCACAGCGGTGACCATCCAGCCTTACGCTGCCCTCCTTTCTCTCTCTCAGTGTTCACACACATTTACTTTCATTGTTGTTATTCTTGGTTTGGAGACAGGGTTTCTCTGTATAGTCCTGGCTGTCCTGGAACTCACTCTGTAGACCAGGCTGGCCTCAAACTCACAGAGACCGCCTGCTTCTGCCTCCCGAGTGTTGGGATTAAAAGTGTGTGTGTCACTACACTTAACTCATACACACAAACACACATTTATTCATTTATTCATTTATTTATTTCAAAGAGTTGGTGGTAGACATACTTGGGGTAGATAACTTCTTTACCCTAAGTTTCCAAAAAAGCAAGGACAGGCTACTCCATAGCCAATGGATGACTACCCAACACAAAGTCTGTATCGAGGTCCCCATGATGGTTTCTTCCTCCCACTTTCCTCACTAGGAAGAACATTTCTTTTTTCTTTTTTTTTTTTTTTTTTTGGTTTTTCGAGACCGGGTTTCTCTGTGTAGCTCTGGCTGTCCTGGAGCTCACTCTATAGACCAGGCTGGCCTCGAACTCATAAATCCGCCTGCCTCTGCCTCCCAAGTACTGGGATTAAAGGCGTGCGCCACCACTGCCCAGCATGGAAGAACATTTCTTATCCCCCACCTCTTTTTTCCCCCCAAGACGGGGTTTCTGTGGAGTCCTGGCTGTCTTGAAACTCAATCTATAGGTCAGGCTGATTTTGAACTCAGAAATCTGACTGTCTCTGCTTCCTGAGTGCTAGGATTAAAAACATGTACCATCCCTACTTCACAGCCCCCTTAAACCCAGAGCCCAATGAAGACTATCATATTGGAGTTGAGCATAGTGTTGAACTCCCTTGCCCCCAGAACTCTAGGAGACAGAGGCAGGTAGATCCCTGAGACCAAGGCCAGCCTGGTCTACATAGTTGTTCTAGGCTATCTACGGTGATGTAGTGAGAACCTGCCTCAAAACAAAACAAAAGCAGCTTCAGGAAGGAAGAGTTTATCTGTCTCACAATTCCAGGTTCCAGTTCATCACTGTCGGGAAGTCAAGGCAGCTGGAGCTTTGAAGCAACTGGTTGCATCCTGTCTAGTCAAGAGCAGAGAGGAATGAATGGGTAATAGGTAAGTGCTTGCTGGTTCTCAGCCCACAGTCTCCTTTTCAGTCAGTTCAGGGCCCAGCCCCAGGGGATAGTACAGCCTACTTTTATGTTGGGTCTTGCCACACTGATGAATATAATCCGACGTGCCCACAGGTCAACCTGAGCTAGCCGGGTTTATTCTATCTAGAGTGTGTCAAATTGACAGTTTCAAGTAACCATCACAAGGACTATGCCACTCCTGCTGTCTGGCCATTCCTCACAGGCTTTTGGAAATAGAGAATACTGTTGGTCCTGGATTCAACATCTGGCTGTTGCTGTGTGTGTAGCATGGCTGCACTGTCCAGATGCAAACACTCAGCCATCTGTGAGGTTTCTGGAGCCTCACTAGTGACTTCTGAACACTTGAAATGTGTCCGATCACACTAAAACTGGCGTCACTTCTAATTTTACTGCATTTCAATGTAAACTGAGATGACCCGTGTCTCACGGGGTAGCACCCACCCCATCCCTGCTAGCTTGCTTATTCTGAACAGAGCTGGGAGTGTTGGTAGGGACAAGAGCTGTGTCCTGGTTCCCCAGGCTTCTTCCGAGAGGGGTGCTTTGTTCTGGGAGAAGGGGAGGGTAAGGGAGGGCCCTACAGCATCTGCAGCTCCCTGCCTTTCTGTATACCGTCTTTCTGTCAGTCCTTCCTTGGTGCTCCATGTGAATTTACTGAGCGCTTCCTAAGGGATAAACAAGACGGATGTGGTCTCCGCCTGTGGCTATGACGGAGGACACTGTCAATGTCTGTGACTGTACGTGTGTTCTACATCCGTTTATCATTCTCTGAGGTCAGGGGTCTGGCTCTGTGCCTCCGAGTCGGAAAGAGCTTGGTAAAGATTTTCTGAGGTGTATGACTGTCATCCCAGCTACTCAGCAGAGTAGGGCAGGAAGGTTGCAAGTTCAAGGCCCAGCTGTGTTGCATAAGGAGTTTAAGGCCAGCCAAGCAACTTAGAGAGAGCCTCTCTCAGAACAAAATTTGGGGAGGAAAAAAAAATGGATCCCAGAGAGCCTGGTGTGGTGCAAATCCCTGGAATTCCTGGTACTTTGCAGATAGAGGCTGGAGTATTAAGAGTCTGAGGTTATTCTCATCTGCACAGTGAGTTGGAGATCAGACTGTGCTACGTGAGACCTGTGTGTGTGTGTGTGTGTATGAATGTATGTGTGTGTGGGTCTGTGTGTGGTGTGTGTCAGAGAAAGAGAGAGAGAGAGAGAGAGAGAGAGAGAGAGAGAGAGAGAGAGAGATTGATTGAGATTAGAGCTCACTGGGCAAAGGTCTGTCTAGTATGTCTGAGGCCCTGAGTTCAATCCTTAGTAAGTATCACTAAACAGCAAACAAAGGAAGTTTCCAGAGGGAAGAGGGAGTTTGGGGATTGCCCACTCAATGCTCAGACAGAGGAGACAGGGATTGCTGCCGCTGGGCCACTTGAAAGAACTATGCTATGGCCAGACTGGGCTCACTTCAGAGAACTCCACCCAGGTGCTGTCCGGGCTTGCTGGTTCTTAGAAGATGCTGTTCTTTCTCAAAGTCTTGTCCTTTCCTGTCGTAAGCCAGGGAGGTTGAGCTGTATCCGTGTCAGAGCCCCAGGAAGGTAAAGGTAGTGGGTGACCCCTCATCCCTGTCTGATGTATACAGGGCATAGAGGCCCCCTGTGATCACATCACTGGTGTTCCCCGGGGGCTCCAGGTCAGCTGTGGACCCACACCTGTCTGACGGCGCCCCTGGGAGAGGGAGGAATGGCCTGGAGAAGGGAGGTTCACCTTTGAGTAAGCCTGCCGCTTAGGGCCAGAGGATGCTACACTTCTCACCTAACGATGAGCACGCAGCCCTGTTCTGCCCTGCTCATGGGTGACTCAGGCTGAAACTGGACCAGGTATTCATTTTGCCCTGAGGCATTTGCCCTGTCTGAGTCTGGGTTGCCAGTGTCTGAGGTGTGGCCAGCTGCTTCTCATTCGCCCTGCCGGAAGGCTGTGGCAATGGCAGGTGAACTAAGATTGAAGATTGCCAAGGTTATTCATCCCTGCTCCTTCTTTTCCATGCAGAAAACTCCTATTCAGTCCTCAAAACCCGCTGAAGGTACTGTTCCTAACCTCTGACTTCTCACAGAGTTTACCACCTCCTCTTCCAATGGGCACTTGGGTTTGAATCCCACTCTGCCACTTATTACCTGTATGTCCTTGGGCAACTTACCGAACTTTCCTGTGGCTCTGTTTCTACATCTGGTAAATGGGGGCAGGGAGGAATAGCAGCACCAGGTCACTGGATAGCTATGAGGATCAAATGAATTATTTAATCTTAGGCTAGTACCTGGCAAATCAGATGACCTAAAGAAAAAGGGTACTGTCAAGACAGCTGAGTGGCAAGGGTGCCTGCTGCAAAGCTCAACCTGACCGGCTTCCAGGAGCCACACACTGGAGGTGGAAGCTGACCTCTGAGGGTTGTCTTCTGGCCTCTGCGCACGTACTGTGGCATGCGTGCACTGTGGCACCCACACGCTCACACACCCATCTACCAACACATGCACACTCTAAACAGATAAAGAGATAAAAGAGTAGCCTTCTGCAACTGTTATGTTTATTTTATTAAGACATACCTGTAAACGCCACGGGCACAGCAAACAGGGCCTCTATCCGGGTGGTGCTGAGAAGAGACAAACAGGAAATTCACTCTGAATTATGAAAAAAAAAAGCCACAATAAGGGAAGTGGTGGGTTTAGGGGAGTCATGGGAGCAGGGAAGAGGTCCCCTTCCCAGATTGGGTGGTCAGCGGGATTTTCCTGGAAGAATGCTGTCTCAGCTGAAATCCAAGAAATGAATCAAACAGCTGGGCAAAGCAGGAGGGTGAGGGAGGTGTGGGAAGGCATGCAAGACGGAGTGGAGAGCCAGCGCCCAGCAGCTGGGGGCTCTGCGTGTACTGGGGGAGGGGGGAGCGTGCTGGTGGGTAGGAGCCCCTGGCTTGTAGCTCTGTGTATCAATCCATCACCTTCTCTGTCTCTTTTCCTGGTTTTAAGCTCTAGGGCAAAGCTCACAGGTCCTTCGACTCTCTGCACCAGCACCCTGCCTAGCACTGTTGAGTGTGGTGAGTGTTGCCAGTGGTGACCCTCTCAGCCAGTCTGTCATTTGTTTATGCCTCTAACTGAGCTTTTGGTTGGGGTTTTTTTGTTTTTTTTTTTTTTTTTTTTTTTTTTTTTTTTTTTTTTGTTGTT
>NW_021604638.1:9843002-9873478 GCF_004785775.1 Grammomys surdaster | reverse complement strand
TTTTTTTTTTTTTTTTTTTTTTTTTTTTTTTTTTTTTTTTTTTTTTGGTGTTGTTGTTATTTCTTTCAAGATGGGGTTCCTATGTGTAGACTTAGCTGTCCTAGAACAAACTCTGTAGACCAGGCTGGCCTCAAACTCACAGATCCACCTGCCTCTTCCTCCAGAGTATGCACCACCACCACCACTGCCACCGGGCCAAATTTGAGCTCTTCAGGGCCTCATAGGAAATCATCGGTGTTGTTTTTTTTGTAGTGCTTCTCAACTCCTGGAGTTAGTGATTCCCTTCAGGAACCTGAACCCCAGCCTCACCATGCTAGCCCGGCATGCTAACACTAAGCCACATCCCCAGTCCCCTGAGTCATCCCAGCTTCCCCATTCCCTAGAGGGCTCCTGCAGGAGTTCTAGGGGTTAGCCTGGGCTTCTGCATTACTGACAGACTCCAAGACAACAACGTTACTGTAGGTCTGTAAGCTACACTTTGAACAGGAAGGCCAGTCTAGTGACAACATGGCCTTTCCCTCTCTGCCCCAATTGTCATCATGACTGCCAAAGCAGGTTGGAGCCAGACCCTGCAAAGCTTGGATGGCAGCCTACAGAGTTTGGTGTTTATTCTGGAGACACTAGGGAACTATGGAAGCTCTCTGGGTACGACCAGAAATCTCTGACCAAGGGCATGAACCTGGGAATATGGGTGCCGAGTGTGCAGGGGCCGAGGTTCTGCAGAAAAAGGAGAGGAAGAAGGCCTGAAGCCCAGGGAGGAGCTGTAAGAAGAGAGGAGGGAGGTCATGGGTTAACCTGACACACTCTGCATTTATACCGTGGGCACTAACCCCTGACGTCTTCAAATGGATTGCATTTGGAGACAGGGCCTTTAAGGAGGTAATTAAGTTGAAATGGGTCAGTAGGCCAGTCACTAATCCACTATGACTGATGTCCTTAAGAAGAGGAAATTAGCCGGGCGGTGGTGGCGCACACCTTTAGTCCTAGCACTTGGTAGGCAGAGGCAGGCAGGTTTCTGAGTTCGAGGCCAGCCTGGTCTACAGAGTGAGTTCCAGGACAGCCAGGGCTACACAGAGAAACCCTGTCTTGAAAAACCAAGGGGAAAAAAAAAGAGGAAATTAGCCGGGCAGTGGTGGCTCATGCCTTTAATCCCAGCACTTGGGAGGCAGAGGCAGGCAGATTTCTGAGTTCGAGACCAGCCTGGTCTACAGAGTGAGTTCTTAGTGCTACACAGAGAAACCCTGGCTCAGGAGAAAAAAAGAAGAAGAAGAAGAAGAGGAGGAGGAGGAAGAGGAGGAGGAGGAGGAGGAGGAGGAGGAGGAGGAGGAGGAGGAGGAAATTAGAGCACACACACAGAGGAAAAGCATGTGGAGACACAGAAAGAGAAGCCACCCGGACACCAGACGGGAGGCTTCCAGAAGCCACCACTGAATGAGCGCCTTGATCTTGGACTTCTCCCCTCAAGGACTGTGAAAAATTATCTTTCTGCTGTTTAAAGTCTCTCAGCCTGTGGGGTTTGGTTACAACAACCCCAGTGAACGCTGCACAGATTCAGAGTGGATGATTTAAGAGGATTGTTCAGGTTGTTACTTATTTGAGGGACAGGAAGAGGGGAAGAGACCTGTGGGATACAGCACAGAAGGTTTGGGAAGATCCAGAATGAAGCAGTACACTGAGGGACCAGGTCACATTGGAAATATGTGGGGAGGGGGCACTTGAGGAGATGCTCTAGAGGCCGGAGGAAGTGAACCTGGGGTACCTAACGCCAGACACTTGCGTTGAGCAGGAGGAAGAGAATGGGCCTTGCCTCCGTTGAGACCCTGGGCTGCACTCATTAAATCTGTTTCCAGTTAGGTCAAACAAGCAAGACTGTAATGGAACGGTCTCCAGAGGCTCCTGGCAGCCATATGAAAGTCAAGGGCCAGACCTGGCAAATGACCTGAGACTCCGGTAGACTGGTCACCAGAGAGTGTGACAGGTTGTAACATGCCTCTAGACAACCTAGAAGGACTCTGCGTGAGAATACAGTGCACTCCAGGATAGAGCACTCTGGGAGGAAGTGTCCTATGGCGCACCAGTCTGGTTAGCTGTCTGCATCCTAGAAACACTTGGGAGGTATCCACTGGGACGCTTCATCTCCTCCCCTGGAAGATCAGAGACGGCTGAAGACCCTAGGACCCTGGTTCTGAACCTGCAGGTCACGACCCCTTTAAGGGTTGAGTGACCCTTTCATAGGAGTCGAGTATTAGGTATTTGCATTATGATTCACAGCAGTAGCAAAAACAGTTTTATGGTTAGGAGTCACCACAATATGGGGAACCATATTAAAGAGTCGAAGGACTAGGGAGGTTGAGAGTTCCGTTCTAGGATTCTCTTTCCATGAAGAAACAGGCTTTCTACTTCCTATTCCTTGTGACTGTCTTAGTCAAAGGACCAGAGGAGAAGTGGCACTGTGCCAGCCCAGGCCCAGGCTTTAGGGAAACTGGAAGCTTCTAAAATAAGTAATAATAAAATTAAAAAATAAAGAAGGGGGAAAAAAAAAGAGATTGCTATTTATAGTTCCCTGGGTTGACGTTCTTGGCAACCCTCCTGCCTCAGCTTCCTGAGGGCTGGGATTTTAGTAGCACACAGTGACTGGTGTGTGTGTGTGTATGTGTGTATGTTGGGTGGGGTGGGGGTCATGAAGAGGAGAAGACAGCCCTGAGGATCGAACCCAGGGCCTTGGGCATGCACTCTAACCATTGAGCTACACTGCAGTCCAGGGCTGACAGGTTTGAATAATTCCACTGAAGTCTGGTTTCCAGGAGTTAGCTCCATCGCCTAGTGCCTGGGCACAGAAGACTTGTATTAAGGCTCCTGAACTGCAGGAGGAGGTAGGAGGTTTAAGACTGTCTGGATGAGCTTGCTTGTTTATTCACAGGGTGCTCGAAGGCCAGTTGTTCTCTCTGGGAGCCGGCTCATCCTGGGAGGGGCTGTCCCAGTCTAGGCCTAGAAGCTTAGATGTGGAAGCATCATACAACAGAACTATAAAAGGCATGGTTAGCACATCCAGAAATGTAAGTGAAACCTCCTTGTGACTACTCAGTGTGTCGGAGCAGTGTCTCCGAGCTGGCCCTGTGCCTTCTATCCAAATTCCTCACCCACAAACTAGTGAGATACCAGGATAAGAAATGCTGTTATTATGAAACATACCTGGCTTTGCGCATTGTTTGGCTTTTGCACCACGTTAGTTACTCTAGCTGGATTTGAACTCCTAGGACCAAGGCATCCATCCTTCTTGTACCAGCTTGCCCAGTGCTGAGATTTCTAGGCAAGCGCCATCACGTGGTTTTTAGTTTTGAGGGCGCTTTTCACAACTTGAACATTAGCAATTCCTTCCTAACTTCAGAAGGGCCTGGCAAAGACATGATTCCTCTCACCACAGAGTAAAGCTAAAACACACACACACACCCCACACACCCCATACACGCACCCCAGCTTTTACTGGACGAGGCAGGGTCTGATGTAGCCCAGGCTGGCTTTGAATTCTGTGTGTAAGCAAGGATTACCTTGAACTCCTGATCTTCCTGCCTCCACTTCCCAAGTGCTGGGATAGTAGATGTGTGTGGGATGCATGCGGGAGCACATGATAACACACACGTGGAGGTCAGGTCAGAAACCATTTACAATAAGTCAGTTCTCTGTGGGGTAGAGTCGGGGGACTGGGTGGAGGATAGGGAAGTGGTGGAGGTGGGCGTGGCACATGCTTTTAATTCCAGCACTTGGGAAGCAGAGGCAGGCCGATCTTTTGTGAGCACCAGGTCATCTGGCGGGCGTGAAGGCAGGTGATGTCTGCCACAGCCACCAATAGCTTTTTAAGGATCAAGAAACTCAAGTTCGTGGAGAGTTATTAACTCAAGGTCACACGGTTCAAGTCTAAGTCTGCCAGATTCCAGCCACCTGCCCAGTCTGTTACCTAACTGGCCTCCACTTGTCGCCCAGGACTGTTACTGGGAGAACCTTCTGGATGATCTCTAAGCCAGGAACCTTGGTCAGGCTCTGGAAGCGGGCAGCCTCCACCTCCCCATCTTATTAGTGCTCCCGAGTGTTTTCCTACTAGATAAATTCCGCGTGGTCCATCCGCAGGAGCGGGAGGGACCCGTTGTTTCCAGGCCACAGGCCTTCCTGCGCCATCCTCCCGAGTCTTTCCGCCCCCGCAGCCCCTTCAGGTGTATCAAAGTCGCAGCGCAGCGGGAAGTTCAGCTTCGCCTATGTCTCAGCAGGCTTTGTGAATATATTAGTTTTATTTTCCTCTAACACGCTACGGAGGTGGAGCTGGGGGGCGGGGGGGAGGGCGGTGCTGGAACTCAGTATGCAAATGTATGCAGATATCTAAATGAGGCTGCCTAAGGATTCAGGAGTCTGAGCGGCTCGGAGCTGGCCCGGCCTGCCGCAGCCCCGGGACTCTGCGGCACCGCAGTGGGGAGGGTGTCTCGTGCTCTTTCGAGTCTGTGCTTTGAAGCAATGTCTCCGCAGCTCAGGGGAGGAAGCGCTGCGGAAATTGGTTCTGGATACTTCCCGGCGGTGTTCTCAATTGCTTCAGCTCTGTTGGGGGTGCAGTGGGGAGAGGGCGGGGAGTCTCTGAACACCTCTGGGTTTCCTCAGCCGGGAGAGGGGGGGGGCTGTTCCTGTTGTCATTTCTTCATCCAGGGATCTTGGTAACAACCATTTCCGGACCCCACTGTTTACTGAATCAGAATCTCTATTTTTGAAAGCCCCCAGCCTAGGGTGGAGTGCGGTGATGCACACCTTTAATCCCAGAGTCTCTGTGAATATGACTGAGGTTAACTTGTTCTGCACTGGGAACGCTAGTACACTGGGAGCTCCAGGCCAGTGGCACTGCGTAGTGAGATCCTAGTCTTTAAAGAAAAATGTCCCCAGCCTTGATAAATACTGATGCAAACCGGGAGTCTCCAAATACTGATGCAAACCGGGAGTCTCTTGCAGGTGGGGGAAGGGTTGTGTAGAAGTGTTCTCAGCTGTGATTGTTTGAATCACAGAAGCTTCACACTCAAGTTGCGCCCCAGTCACAGAGAAGATGACGAAACATGAATACCACTAGCTAAAAACTTCTGTGGAGGAGTGGTACTTTAGTGGCAGAACGGTTGCCTATGGGGTGTGTGCACATGGGTTCTATCCCCAGAATTGACACAAACAATGGACAAAAATACCAGGAGAGACCAGCGTGTGTGCAGCTTTGCTAAACATATATTTCTACAGGACAGATGCTTTCCCTGTCATCTTTGGAGTGTGTTGAGCTCAGGGCCCGTACCTAGTACAGCAGCCTTCAGGGGTCTTCTGGAGTGAAGACTAGTCCACAGTGCGAATTCTATTAGCATACTGACAGATTCCTGGGGATGACTCTGAATGGACCTGGTGCCTGGCACCCCATGGTTGCACCCAGACTCCTGGAGCCTCTAGAACTAGTTTTGAATAACCAGGGCTCCCGAAATTCTTGACTGTCTCCTCCGTCTATATCAAGGAGGACGTCAGCTTCATTGTCAAGAATGCCTAGACTGGCAGTCAGTGTTAGCACTAGTTATGTAATGAGTCAACTGGCTTTAACTTTCTGACCTCAGTTTCCCCCCTGGAAATGGGGTCAAAACCCTTCCTACTCAGTGCTGGGATGAAGCTGCAGTAAGAGTGCTCGGGCATCAGAATTACTTGGCAGGCTTGTTAAGTCTAAGACTGTAGGGGTGGGGCAGACAGAGACGGGCTCGGTGGGAGAAAGCTTGCCTCGCTCAAATGTACAAGGCTGTGGGTTTGCACACCAGGATCACAAAAATGAATGAATGAATGAATGAATGAGTGAATGACAAACTGTTAGGGTAGGGACGGGTGAAGATTTGCTTTTCTAAGTGTTCCCAGGAGCGGCTGCTGCAGGGCACCAGGGATCCCTGAAAAGGATTGAGAAACAGTGCCTGAGGTAGAACTCAACCTGGTCTTGGAACAGGAACAAAATCTGTGTGCCACATGCACCCCTCCCTCCTGAATTACTCCCCAGGGTCTCTTCTTCCTTTCTGTCAGCAAAGGCTGAGCCCGCTGAATGTTTAGCCTTGGATTTGTGGGGAGTGTATTTAGTTTCCTTAACTGTCCCCACTGTGAAGAGTCAGGTTTAGGTTACACTGTGATCACAGGAGTCACAGTCTGCTTTCTTGACGTCCCCCAAAGCCAAACGGCAACACCAAACCATGGAATTACCATATAAGGAAGTCCAACTGAGGGTGGACTTTTTTGCACACTGGCCATTTTAAGGGTTGTTTTTATTCCCTCCCAAATATCAGAAGCAACTTTTAAAACGTGTATTTTGAGACTGCACCTGCTTGGCAGAGACCCCACACATACTCATAACTGCTGGTGGACAAGCTAATGTGGAAGGAATGGGTCTCTACCCTCCTCCCTCCATCCCCAGACCTAACCTTCGGCATCATCTCTTCCTGGGAACAAGACCCTCAGGCCTTAAGGGAAGTCCTCTGGACTGTTGTGCCTCTTCTAGCTACCTGACTCTTCTTCCTTTTTATTCCTGTTCTTCCTCATTCTTGTCTTCTACAGAACTCAGCCAGATATACCCACTGCTGGTTCTGAGACACCCCCCCAGCCTGGTTTCTGAGCACCCCCAACCCAGATGCTTCCAACACCCCCAACTCTATACCCCGCCACACACACACACACACACACACACACACACACACACACACACACACCAACTTCCTTCTTGCCTGAACTAGTGACCAGATCTTAGCATGGGACTTAGAGTCAGAAGGCTGAGGCCGGAGCCCTGTCACTCACCAGCTGGGGGACAATGAGCAATTTAAAACACTTCTCTGAGCAAGGCATAGTGACACATTTTGTAACCCCCATGCTCCTAAGGAAGAGGCAATAGAACCAGAAGTTCAAAGCCACCTTGGGCTGGATAGCAAGACCCTACCTCAAAAGTCAAAGGGCTGGGGGTGTTGATTGCTTTTCCCAGAGCCCCAGGCTCCATTCCTGGCACTTCATAATCCAGGTATGTAGTGCACATCTCTGATATCAGTGATCCAGAGATGGAAGGAGGAGGCTCAAAAATTCAAAGTAGCCGGGTGGTGGTGGCACACGCCTTTAATCCCAGCACTTCGGAGGCAGAGGCAGGCAGATTTCTGAGTTTGAGGCCAGCCTGGTCTACAGAGTGAGTTCCAGGGCAGCCAGGGCTACACAGAGAAACCCTGTCTTGAAAAACCAAACAAAAAAATAAAAGGAAAAAAAAGAGGAAGAAAGAAAGAAAGAAAGAAAGAAAGAAAGGAGCAGAGACTATGCATTCTATGCATTAAGGCATTAAGATTGGAGAGTATTTGTACACATGAGGGGTTTTCAATGGGGGAAACACTGCACTTCAAAGAAAGAAAAGAAATTCAAGGTAATTCTCAGCAGTGTTAGTGAGTTTGAGGTCAGCCTGGTTACATGGGACTTTGTGCCAAAAAACCAAGACAAAACCAAAAAATACACTTCTCTAGGTTTTGTGACTGTCACCTTGAAAATAGTTCACAATCTCTGCTTCTAGTGGGTGTCAAGGGTTCTGAGAACATAGAAACAAGTAGGGTCTCAAGAGGGTCCACCATGCAGAACAGATGTGTTGCACTGAGGTCTGAGACGGTGCTGGGCAAACTGTCTGCTGTCCGTGTGGACAGACTTAGAATTACTTCAGACAGAGGCATCTGGGCTACGTGCAGAGTCTGAAGAGAAGGCTGAGGTCCTGGTCAGGGCTGGACTGAGTCCCTGGCAATTCCCTTGCTGGGTGTGTGGACCTGGGTGTGTGGACTTGGGTGTGTGGACTTGGGTGAACTCCAATCTTTTCATCTCTAAAATGGAATTATGATTTGTAACGAGATGAGGGCAGTGTTAGAACAAAGGGATCATCATAGCACCCCCCATGCTGTCACGTGACAGTCACTGTTAAACGTTTGCAACACAGAGTCTCATAAAATCTTTTACTCTTTGAAGTAGACTCCTGGGAACCAGATTCTTGAGCAAGCAGAACACACCCCACGGTTGAGCTATACCTCAGTCTTCCCCCCATTTCACAGATGAAGAAATGGAGTTACAGAGAGACAAAGTGACCTGCCTGCCTGCGGTCACACAGCTAATAAGGACTGGAGTTGAAGCCAGGAGATCTAATCCCAAAGTCAGTACTTCTCCACGCAAGGTGCTAAGCACAGGCTAAAGGGAGGGGTGGCTTAGCATCAGGAAATAATCTAGGAGTCAGACTGGGGAATTGCCCCTATCCTGGGGCTGGGAGGGATGCTTGTGGTGAGAGCCTGAGATCTAGTGATATACACGTCCTCAGGGCATCTGTTTCATCTTAGACAAGGAGTAATCTCCCTCACATCCTGCCTGTCAGAGCCTCTGAGGCCTACCTGGCCCTTTCCTCTTCAGCCAATTTGGGAGAAGCAGGCTTAGAATTCCCCCATCTCTGAGGTTATTCCTGCTTGTGGAGACCTTCCACGGCTGTGTCATCCTGCCTCCAGTGACTCAGGACTCCAGAGCTAACTCAGTCCTTATGCTACTGTAAGGGGTTCCGAGTCCAGACAATGATTCCAGGTCAAGAGTTCAAGAGCTCAGGTTTTTGTCTCTTGGGGGTGGGGGCATTTCCTGCTCTTGGTCTTCTTTCCTGGGTCCTCAGCTAAACTCTGTTGTAGTGTTAGGGGGAGCCGAGGAAGTGGGGAAGGGGATGTGGTAACCAGAACCACTTCCTGCTATGGCTGTGTTGAAAACCAAGCTTCCCCCAAGTTCCCCTTCATGGGGGGTTGGTGAGTAGGTGTGTGTATAAGTGTATGTGTGGGGGTAGCAAAGGAGGAAGTTGGGGGTTGGGAGAAAAGAGTTCTTGCTTGGATTCCAAGTCCTGGTTTCTCTCTCCCCAGTTGTTAAGAACCAGCAGTATTCCTGAAGGCAAGCGTAGCTGAGAAGCGGTACTCGTTGCTTACACAGTGTGCCAGGCACCACTAGAACAGGCCCACACGGGAAACACTGTTATTAGCACCATTTTTAAGGTGGAGGGAAATGGTATGTAGTGTTGATAGCTGGAGTCACACAATGAGCTGAATGGATTTGGGCAGTCCAGACCCAGGGTGGGAGCCCCATCGCCCTACGTGCTCTCTCTGCCAGCCCCCATCGCCTTACACGCTCTCTCTGCCAAGCTCTGTGACTCTGGTGAACCTCAGTTTCCACATCTGCACCATGAAGGGAATTAGAATAGATTGCAACACCCCCATGTGTGGTGTTTGCATTTCTGTTGACTCTTTTTTTCCTCTCCCCCAAATTTCTACCCAGTCACAGTGAGGTACACTTTTAATACTAGTACTCAGAAGGCAAAGGAAAGCAGGTGCACATACATGCACACACACATGCAGGAGCACACACATATATGTACACACACATGCAGGAGCACACACATACATGCACACACACATGCAGGAGCACACACATACATGCACACACATACAGGAGCACACACATACATGCACACACACATGCAGGAGCACACACATACATGCACACACATGCAGGAGCACACACATACATGCACACACATGCAGGAGCACACACATACATGTACACACACATGCAGGAGCACATACATGCACACACACATGCAGGAGCACACACATACATGCACACACACATACAGGAGCACACATACATGCACACACACATGAGGGAGCACACACATACATGCATACACACATGTAGGAGCACACACATGCAGGAGCACACACATGCACACACACATGCAGGAGCACACACATGCATGCACACACACATGCAGGAGCACACACATACAGGAGGACACACATACATGCACACATACATGTAGGAGTACACACATACATGCACACACATGTACACACACATGCAGGAGCACATACATGCATGCACACACATACACACATGCAGGAGCACACACATACATGCAAATGCACACATACCATGTATTACATTTCATCTGTGTGTCTTTGTGTGCCACAGTGCTCAGAGGTCAGAGGACAACTTGTAAGAGTTGGTTCTCTTCTACCGTGAGAGTCCCTGGGATGAACTCCAGTCTTGTGCTTGGTGACAAGCTCCTTTAACTGCTGAGCCATCTCACTGGCTCTCTGGTAACGAACTTGAGATCCTAGCTCAGAAACAAAAGAAGAGGAGAAGGAAGAAAGGAAGCTAGGATCTCAAGTAGCCAGGGTGGCTTAGAACTTGCTGTGCAACCAAGGATGACCTTAGACTCCTGACCCGCTTTCCTCTGACACCTGAGGACATAGCACACTTCTTAGCATAATGCTTAACTCATGAAACACAACAAAAAATGTGTTGAATAGCTTGTTTTATTTTATTTTATATTTTTTGGTTTTTCTAGACAGGGTTTCTCTGTGTAGCCCTGGCTGTCCTGGAACTCACTCTGTAGACCAGGCTGGCCTCAAACTCAGAAATTCGACTGCCTCTGCCTCCCAAGTGCTGGGATTAAAGGCGTGCGCCATCACTGCCCGGCTGTTTGTTTTTCAAGGCAGGGTCTCTCTGTCTAGCCCTGTCTATCCTGGAACTCAATAAGTAGACCAGGCTGCCCTTGGACTCAAAGAGATCCACCTGCCTCTGACTCTTCTTTTTCTTTCTTTTTTTTGTTTTTGTTTTTCGAGACCGGATTTCTCTGTGTAGCCCTGGTTGTCCTGGAACTCACTCTGTAGACCAGGCTGGCCTCGAACTCAGAAATCCACCTGCCTCTGCCTCCCAAGTGCTGGGATTAAAGGCGTGTGCCACCACTGCCCGGCCCTGCCTCTGACTCAAGTGTGGGGATTCAAGGCATGTGCCACCACCGTGGGGGCTTATTTGTTTATTTATTCATAATAGGGTCTCATGTAGCCCAGGTTGGCCTCAAACTTGCTATGTATCAGGGACTGGCTTTGAGCTCTCCCCTCTCCTGCTTTCACTGTCCAAGTGTTGGTTTAACTAAATTGAGCAGTCATTAAAGATTTGAAGATCTAGCTGGGCGGTGGTGGCACACACCTTTAATCACAGTGCTTGGGAGGCAGGGGTAAGTGAATCTCTAAATTCAAAACCAGCCTGGTCTACAGAAAGAGTTCCAGGACAGTCAGGAGTACACAGAGAAACCCTGTCTCAAAACCAAAAACCAACCAAACGAGAAGAACAACAACAAAAACTGAGGCTCTTCACCGATGGTTTGAGTATTTGATGAAACTTTTGAACCTTTTACAAAGACAAATCAACACACACCAGAGGTTCTTCCCTCCCCGCTCGCCCGGGGGACATTTGGTAACATCAATGGTTGTCACAATGGGTGACAATGGGTGGTGCTGGCACTAGGAGGAAGAGAAGATGAGAACACCTCTAGACACATTGCGATGTCTGAGGACATTCCCAAACAAAGGACCATCAGTCACAGTATAAAGATGCCAAGCTTGATGAGTGTGGTGGCGCACACTCAGGAGACAGAGGCAGGGGGATCTCTATGAGTTTGAGGCCAGGCTGGTCCACATAGCAACATCTAGGCCAGTCAGGACTTCATAGTGGGACCTTGCCTCAAAAATAAAAACCAAGGGTGTAAAGCTCAAGAAACCAGACAAACATAGACATGACATATGGTCTAGATGTGACATACTACATAGCTGTGACATCTAATACAGACAGGACCCATGACATAGGTATGATGTATATGTGACATACAACACAGATGACATATTGCATAGATGTGACACATAACAGGTGCGACATACCATACAGATAGAACATACATACATTGATGTGACATCCAACACAAACATGGCACACGCCATAGACGTGACATCCACATGTATGACATCCTCAACAGAATTGCTGGCAAGATGAGGGGGACTTCATTGATTTCTCTGAAGTTCTTGACTGTCACCTCTATGAAGATCAGGATGGGAAGTTCTTTTATTTTGTTTCCATTTCACATCTGGTATTACTCTTTGACCTCACTCTCCCTAGTCTGTAGTAGAGTTGCCCTGGATCCCTGTCTCAGCATATGCTCCCTCAAAGTCCTGAGCCTCCAGCCTTATTGAAGTAGGGCAGCAGGGGAAGAGAAGGCCTCAAGTGGGAAGACCCTGGAGACCCACCTATTTCGTTCACCTGTACTCTGATCTGCTCAGTCCCCACTGCAGATGAGACTCTTTCAGATTCAGGCTGCTCAAGGCTTGGACCCTGGCTCTCTGTTTTAACTCAGATCATGGGGTCTTGTGATCATGGGCAAGTCCCTTGACTGCTCTGAGTTGAAGTTTCCTATTCCAAAAGAGCCAGAGTTGCCTCCCAAGCCAACCTTGTAAGCCAGGCATGGTGTGCACACCTACGACACAGCACTTGAGAGACAGAGGCCGGAGATGGAAGTTCAGCACGAACCTGGCCTCCGTTTGGACATTGTCTCAGTAAATCAAGGGTAGGCTGGAGAGATGAAGCAGTAGGTAAATGCATTTCTTGTAGAAGCGTAAGGGCCCGACTTCAGATCCACAGCGTCCGTGTGAACAGTTGGGCGTGGTCACTCACGTGGGCATCCCCTGCACTGCGGATGGAGACTCAGAGACAGGATTACCAAGGTTCACAGGCTACCAGCCTATTTGCAAGTCACTGGGCTCTAAGTTTAGGGAGAGACTCTGCCTCAAAAGAATAAAAGGAAAGATGACAGAGGGAGACAGCCAACATCTCCTCTTGTCTTGGCTGTCATGGATGTGTGGCTCTTCACACACACATGTACACACACACACACCCTAAAACAAATTAACAGATAGAAACAAGGGCTAGGAACAGTTCAGTTGTAGGTGTGTGCCTAGCATGTGTAAGACCCTAGGGGTGTGGGCACACACACACACACAGACTCATACACACTGAGTCACATAGACTAACATACAGAGTCACACACACAGACACACAGACACAGACTCACACTCACACACTTACACAGATACAGACTCACACACACACACAGACTCATACACATACAGTCACATAGACTAACATACAGAGTCACACACACAGACTTACTTATGCACAGATTTTCACACACACACTCACACACAGGAACTCACACCAAGACTCATATATACACACAAACTCACACACACAGAGTCACATGGAGATAAAGACTCACACACAATCTCACACACACACACACACTCAGTCACACACAGACACAGATTCACACTCACACACTTACAGATACAGACTCAGACACACACACACAGACTCACACACGGACACACAAACTCATACACGCATGTAGGGGATAGAACATATATATGAGAAGTTTGTAGAGAGCACATCACAATGTTCAACACAATAAATCACAAAAAAAGTGAATTATCACTGTGGGTTGGAGGTGAGATGCCTTGCCCAAGGTAAGGAAATGGTTAAGAAATGGTGAGGTTGGGAAATGGCAGACCCAGGGCTGCAATTCAGTGCTGAAGACCATCCGTCAGAAGCATCCAGAGAAGCCTGGGTGCACACTGTCTCCCAGGTCTGCTCATTGGGAAGCATATGAAGGTCTGGACACACAGGAGGCTCAACCAGAGCAGCTTGCTGAAGGCAGATCAAGGCCCTGCTTCACCATAGTGGCAGGCTGGGAGGATGGAAGGATGGAGGCTGCTGGCTGCTGGGACGATTGTGCAAAAGCTTTCCTGGGTGGAGCAGGGCTGGAGGAGGGGAAGGGTCCACGAAGACTTCACAGCTCCGGAGAGGAAGGTGTATGTCCCATCCAGGTCACCCTCAGGCTTAGAGCCAAGACCCCAGCCTCCTAATTTCCAATCACAAACCTGACACCAGCAACTGAGGTCTCGTGAACGCTGTGCTGAAAGTGTTTTCTGTGTTTCGAGTCTCATTTTACCCTCAGATCAATATAGGGACCAAGGGTCCGTTTTTGTTCTTTAAACAGAAGACGAAGGATGCTATAGCCGGAGAAGGATGAAGCTTCTGCTTGCTTCCACATGTTCCTGAGGCTCATCTTTCCTTCCCCAAGGAGTCAGCCTGCTGGGGCTAGGGGGTTGCCCTGTGGAATTCCCCAAATCCTGCCTCAAAGAGGCAGCAGAGGAAGCTGAGTCAAAGACGCCACGGGGGTGGGGGGAAAGCGGGGGTGGGGTGGGGGGGATGAGAGGATGGACTCTACAGTGTGGGGAGGGGTCCAGGCTGTGCTCTGGCCAGGGAGGGGGTGTCTCAGAAGCCCAAGGAAGAGGGGTTTCAGGACTCAGGTCTTCCAGTCCTCTACCAGGCTAATCACTCAGGGCCTTCAGACCAAGGCTAGGTGAATCCTCCATCCTGCACACCCTCCTTCCCTTTCCCACAAATTATGTAGTTTGCAAAAACTCAACCGCTTCCCTGAGTGCTGTGGTTTCCTGTGGGTCTGGGGTCCTGCCTGACTTGGCAATGGGGGACTGTGGGTAGGGGACAAGGGAGAGGGTAGTGTAAGCACTCTCTTTGGGCTGCCCAACACACACACACACACACACACACACACATGCACGCACATACACACACACACACACACCCTGAGTCAGCATAAGCCTGGAGGGGAGGGGCGGGGACACTGATTCAGTTTTAGTGCCTCTTTAAAAATCTCTGCAAAGGCAGCTTTCCCCAGAAGCTGCAGTCCTCACCATGAGCCCCTGGCAGCCCCTGCTCCTGGCGCTCCTGGCTCTAGGCTGCAGCTCTGCTGCCCCTCACCACCGCAAGCCGACTTTTGTGGTCTTCCCCAAGGACTTGAAAAGCGCCAACCTCACGGACACCCAGCTGGCAGAGGTAGACAGATGGCTCTGTGGAAAGCCAGGAGGGAAGATGTCCACTATCCCAAGGAAGGGGGCCCTCAAATATGCTTTCTGGATTTGGGGGTGATGGGCATGTCTGCCAGGGTTAGGCAGTAGGGGTAAGTGGTCTGGAGGCTCTGGGAAGATTAGGGTCTGCTGGAAGGATAGAATAGTGGGGGGGGGGGCTTCAAAGGGTGGTGACATGGCACGGGTTAGCAGTGAACAGTTAAACCCTGGGGGGGGGCTTTGGGGTAGGCATGGTTTATATCATCTGAGGTTGTGATGCTATCCTCAGGATAGGGAAATTCTAGCTGTGCAGAAAGAACTGGTGTCCTTGGCTTAAGAGTCCCTAAGCCTGTGGTCTAGAGGTCCAGAGGGAAGGTGCCAGAATTCTGCGATGTCTCTGACTCTTCCTCCATTCACAGGAATACCTGTACCGCTATGGGTACACTCGGGCAGCCCAGATGATGGGAGAGAAGCAGTCCCTGCGGCCCGCTTTGCTGATGCTTCAGAAGCAGCTGTCCCTGCCCCAGACTGGTGAGCTGGACAGAGAGACACTCAAGGCCATTCATACACCACGCTGTGGTGTCCCAGACGTGGGCAAATTCCAAACCTTCGAAGGCGACCTCAAGTGGCACCATCATAACATCACATACTGGTGAGATGCTGGGCTTAGAAGCAGGTGCCTGGGTGGGACTGGAGGCCAGTTTGCACCTCCACTTGGCTGGACAGAAGGGATTCTTAGCAATACAAGTCCCGAGAGGCAAGAGCCCTGGGTCTTTTGAAGATCGGGTGTAGCTGCTGCCCCGCCTCCTCCCATTTGTGATCCCTGCGTACCTCCTCCCCCATCGACGCCGGCTTTTCACCTCCAGGATCCAAAGCTACACTGAAGACTTGCCGCGAGACGTGATCGATGACTCCTTCGCGCGCGCCTTCGCGGTGTGGAGCGAGGTGACACCGCTCACCTTCACCCGCGTGTACGGGCCCGAAGCAGACATTGTCATCCAGTTTGGTGTCGCGGGTGAGAACTCCTGGGCTGGGCGGACCATGGGAGGGACGTCCACTCCTGGGCCTGCCCCACAATCCCTAGTCGCCACTCCCACAGACGACACCCTTCCCACCTCCAGCGGGGTTGGAGCCGCAGACACCTATTCTCAAGGCCTGGGGCGCTGCTCAGGGGGAGGCGCAGTCGCCTTCAGTCTCTTGCATTTAACGAGAGCAAAGTATTGTTGACCGAGTCCTTTCCTCTCCGACGACTTCTTGCAGAGCACGGAGATGGGTATCCCTTCGACGGCAAGGACGGTCTTCTGGCACACGCCTTCCCCCCAGGCCCCGGCATTCAGGGAGATGCCCACTTCGACGACGAAGAGTTGTGGTCGCTGGGCAAAGGCGTCGGTGAGATCCTGAGCCTTCCAGTATCCGCCCCCACCCCAACCCCGTCCCAACTCCCTCCTCTTACAGCGGCGTGTGGCCAGCCTCCCTGACTCTAGCCTCCTTTCTACAGTGGTCCCCACTTACTTTGGAAACTCAGATGGTGCCCCATGTCACTTTCCCTTCACCTTCGAGGGACGCTCCTATTTGGCCTGCACCACAGATGGCCGCAACGACGGCTCGCCTTGGTGTAGCACGACAGCCGACTATGACACGGACCGCAAATACGGTTTCTGCCCCAGTGAGAGTGAGTATGTGCGGGGGTGGGGAGCGGGGCGACACCTTTAAGGGTACAGAATCTTCGTTTCCAATCCCTCTTTGCCATTAGTGGTGTGGCCAGGTTACTCTCCCTCTCTCTGGGTCCAGTCTCCTCCGTGAAATGAGAAGCGTGCTGGGCCCGGCTTGGAAGTAATAACGTGGGTCTCCTCAGGACTCTACACGGAGCACGGCAACGGAGACGGCAAACCCTGTGTGTTCCCATTCATCTTTGAGGGCCACTCCTACTCTGCCTGCACCACTAAAGGTCGCTCGGATGGTTACCGCTGGTGCGCCACCACCGCCAACTATGACCAAGATAAGCTGTATGGCTTCTGCCCTACCCGAGGTACCTGGGCCCCGCCTACCAGGGTCAGCCCGGCTCTGCCCTCCAGCATTGGCCTCCAAAACTGGCTTTTCCGTCCATTCATTTCCTTTCTCTATTTACTATCAGCCGTCTGCCTCCACATCTCCTTTCCTTAACTCCCAATTGGGCGGCTTGTTTGTTTGTTTGTTTGTTTGTTTTGTTTACCCTTAGGCTTCGGTCTCCTATCTTAGGCTCTGCCCATTACTATTTCCTGGCTTCCGCAGTGCTCCACAGCGCCCCCTAGGCTTCAAAAAATAAGCCATTGAGATTCTCTAGCCCAGCTTAGTTTGGCTCACCCCTGGCACCATATTAGATCCACCCACCTGGCTCACTTACGATTCTTGGTCTCTCCAGTCGACGTGACCGTAGTTGGGGGCAACTCAGCAGGAAAGCTTTGCGTCTTCCCCTTCGTCTTCCTGGGCAAGCAGTACTCTACCTGTACCAGCGAGGGCCGCAGTGATGGGCGCCTCTGGTGCGCGACCACATCGAGCTTCGACACTGACAAGAAGTGGGGTTTCTGTCCAGACCAAGGTGGGCGGGGCTCTGAGGCTCCTGGGGTGGGGTCTGAGTCACCTCCTGGCAGTGGAGGTGGCGCAGCCAGGGCTGGGGCCTTGGGCCGATGTTTACATTTCAGGCTCCCTCTACCTTCCAGGGTACAGCCTGTTCCTGGTGGCAGCTCACGAGTTCGGCCATGCTCTGGGCTTAGATCATTCTAGTGAGCCGAAAGCGCTCATGTACCCCATGTACCACTACCACGAGGGCTTCCCTCTGAATGAAGACGACATAAAAGGCATCCAGTATCTCTATGGTGAGGCTGGGGGACAGAGATGGAGGAGCAGAGGAGAGGATGTGGTTCAGCTGGAGGAAGAGGGGAGGGGAGAAACGGAACCTCAATATCCATCTGAGTCAGGGCCTGAGTGCCCAGTGACTGCTTGGAGATGACATTCTAGGCCCGGGCTGAAAAGCTAGCCCAGGCTGGGTGTGCAGCCTAGCGTTTAGAGTACATACTGAGCGCCGCAGAGCAGACGTGAGGCCCTGGGTTTGATCCTCAGCAAGAAGGGTCAGCTTAGGGCTGGAGAGACAGCTCAGAGGTTAAGAGCACCGACTGCTCTTCTAGAGGCCCTGAGTTCAATTCCCAGCAACCACATGGTGACTCACAACCATCCGTAATGGGATCTGATGCCCTCTTCGGGTGTGTCTGAGGACAGGGATGGTGGTACTCATATACATTAAGTAAATAAATAAATAAATAAATAAGTAAGTAAATAAATCTTTGAAGAAAAAAAAGAAGAGTCAGTTAAGCCACTTCATAGGTAAGTCAGTTCTCTTCTGTATCAAGTGGCGTGCAATAATAGCGTGGGTCTCATAAGGCTTAGACAGGGCTAACCGAAGTAGAATGATGCCTGACTTTATTAAGTGACATTTGATTGTTTTGTTTTTTGATCATGATTAGCCTTTAAAAAATGAGGATACTTGCTGGGTGGCCTTGCAAGCCTGTGATTCCCAGCGCTCGGGAGATTGAGACAAAAGGGTTACCGTGAATTTGAGGCTGGCCTGAGATATACACTAAGCTCCAGGCCAACCTGGGCTACTTAAAGCTCTGACCCAAAGGAACTTTCAAAGATGAATTGATTTGTATTTGTATGGGTGTTTGGCCTGACCATGTGTGTACCATGTGTGTGCAATGCCAGAAGAGGGCGTTAGATCACTTAAAACTGGAGAAGCAAATTGTGAACTGCCATGTGGGTGTTAGAAATGATCTCAGGTCCTGTGGAAGAGCAGCCAGTGGTCTTAACCACTGAGCCACGTCTTCAGCTCCCAAAGGAACTTTTAAAGGCATAGCAGGCCAGGCATAGGTCCATGTAGGAAGCACAGGCAGCTCGCAGCACTGCTTGACACGGTGCTCATCCAAAAGACTCTCTCCCTGCCTGACTTGAGGAAGGGAGGGAGATTCTGTCTGTTTTGTTCTGAGAACCTAGTCTGTATCTTCCCAGAGCTCAGTTCTGGACACTTAGGTTTGGTGTATGAGAAGAGGCTTGCTTGTAGCCTCTAGCTTCAAGGCAAGACGGAAGGCTTCATTGCTGGACTTGGTAGTAGGCTGGGGCTAGAGAGAAATGCTGACTAGTGTGTCTTACCTAGTGTCTTGGTTTTAGGTCGTGGTCCCAAGCCTGACCCAAAGCCTCCAGCCACCACCACAGCTGAACCACAGCCGACAGCTCCTCCCACTTTGTGTCCCACGGCACCTCCCACAGTGGGCCCCACAGTTGGCCCTACAGGCGCCCCCTCACCTGGCCCTACAGGCGCCCCCTCACCTGGCCCTACAGGCACCCCCTCACCTGGCCCTACTGCTGGCTCTTCTGAGGCCTCTACAGAGCCTTTGAGTCCAGCAGACAATCCTTGCAGTGTGGATATTTTTGATGCTATTGCTGAGATCCAGGGCGCTCTGTATTTCTTCAAGGATGGGTAAGCAGGAGGGGTGAGTGGGTGAGAGAGGGGGTTTGGATAGGAGCCTGCTTGCGTCTTCCACCAACTTTCTCGGGCCAAGATTCAGGGCCCTGATATTTCCTTTCTTCTCAGTCGGTACTGGAAGTTCCCGAACCACAGAGGAAGCCGATTGCAGGGCCCCTTTGTTATTGCCCGCACGTGGCCAGCTCTGCCTGCAAAGCTGGACTCAGCCTTTGAGGATCCGCAGTCCAAGAAGCTTTTCTTCTTCTCTGGTTAGTTTATGTCTCTCTAGCTCCTCTATTCTCAGTACCATCATCTTAGGACAGACACCTTGTGTAACCCGTGAAACTGCGACTGCAAAAGAGCGCCCCCTCCCGGCTGATGCCATTTGAGTTTTGCGGGGGTGGGGTGGGGAGTGTTGAATTTCAATGCTTCTTGAGTGGCTCTGATACTAGGTCTCTCTGGCTTCTCCCTACTGACCCTCAAAGAGACTGTGCCTCATCTTTGTGTCCACTGACCGATTTGACCATTCTCTTCCGCAGGGCGCCAAATGTGGGTGTACACAGGCCAGTCGGTGCTGGGCCCGAGGAGTCTGGAGAAGTTGGGTCTAGGCTCAGAGGTAACCCAGGTCACCGGACTTCTCCCGCGCCGTGCCGGGAAGGCTCTGCTGTTCAGCAAGGGCCGTTTCTGGAAGTAAGAGCGACCGCGGCCACCAGTAGGGGGAGCCCTAGCACCACTCGCCCGCAGCCCTGGGGTGGGGAGCGGGAGGGGCTCATCGCTTGTCCACCTTCCTGCAGATTCGACTTGAAATCTCAGAAAGTGGATCCCCAGAGCGTCACTCGCTTGGATAAGGAGTTCTCTGGTGTGCCCTGGAACTCACACGACATCTTCCAGTACCAAGGTGAGGGTTGCTGATGCTGGCTGGGGAGGGTCCCTTCATGAGACGTTTCCCACTCTGGACTCCCTCCCTTAGCGACTGTCTAGTTTCTTAGCAGGAGAGAGCAAGCCCTTGGAGATTGAAGGAACTATTCCAGATAAGAGCCCTGTAGAGAGCACCCCAACTTCACACAGCCAGATCGAAGTCCCAGATTGCTTGCATATCTTTCTCTTTCGGGAACACGAGTAGGGAACACAGCTCTCTAGAAGTCTCGTTCCTTGATTATTAAACAGTAGCCAAGGGCCTATAATGTGCAGAACTGCCACTAGGGATACATGGAGAGGCAAGAAAGTGCTAGCTGTCTTTGGGCAAGTCACTGCCTCTCTTGGGGCCTCAGTTTCCCCATCTGTAAAATATATTATCTGGAGTTCTGTTAGGCTGATTCTAAGACTCAAACCTCCCAAATCTATTATTTTTCAACCATCTCCTGTATACCCTTCCCCCAACCATAGCAGTTACCCAATAACCTTTAATATGTTCTTCAAGAGTGGGGAGGCATTAGGAGTAGTGGACAATGGTTCTGACGGTGGTCCCAAACAACACTAAGGTAGAAGAAACTCACATGGCCCTGTCTGTGCGTCCAAGTTCTCATCTCCTCCCCAGACTCCTGACATTCTCTCTGCTCCGCCTAGGCTGGCTGCTCTTTGAACAGATCAAGGTCCTCTGTAGCCTAAGGCCCTCGGGACAGTTGTTCCCCTATTTGGAAGGCTTCCCACCTAAACTGGCAGCCTCTCTCTCATCCTTCAGGTTTCAGTGCTAAGGTTACCACTTCAGGGAGTTTCTTCCCTGACCCTCATTATTTTATTTACTTCTTTTTATGTCTTCCTACATCTTGAGATCGTGTCTGTATTTTTCTACTGTAGTTCCTCCGGCCTCTCATAGTCCCCGGTACATAGACGGTCTCAGTAAATCTTTGTTGAATGAATGGATGAGTTTGTCCAATAAATGTAGTCGGATAAATTGATGTGAGCTTTAAAATGGTTACCGTTCATTAGTCTGCTGATTAATTCACAGCCTGTACGTGGAACACCTACTGTGCGTCAGGTTTGCTAGTTCTTTGGGTATCAAGGTCTGTGCCCTCCAGCATGTCACAGGCAGGTAGAAGAGATGGAAATGTCCTATCAAAACCACAGAAAGATAAAGAAAAAGCCAGGAGGAGGAGTGTGTCTTAGTTAGGGCTCAACTGCTGTGAAGAGACACTGTGACCATGGCAACTTAAGAGTTAATGTTTAAAGAAGAAGATTTAATTGGGGCTGGCTTACAATTCAGAGGCTCAGTCCATTAATTTCAGGGTGGGAAACATGGTGGCACACAGGCAAACATGGTGCTGGAGAGGTAGTTGAGAGTTCTGCATCAGCAGCAGGCAGCAGGAAGAGAGAGAGAGAGAGACACTGGGCTTGCCTTGAGCATCTCAAATCTCAAAGCCCACTCCTAATGATACAGGTCTTCTAATAAGGCCACACCCCTTCCCATCTCGTTAAGTGCCACTCCCTGTGAGCCTATAGGGTCCATTTTCTTTGAAACCACGACAGGGTGCTTGTAAAAATCTATGATAAATGCATCTATGATGCATTTGTCTATGATAAAGGAGTATAGGATTCAGCTTTCTTGTGTCTTCTTGTCTCCCATAGACAAAGCCTATTTCTGCCATGACAAATACTTCTGGCGTGTGAGTTTCCAAGATGAGGTGAACCAGGAGAACCAGGCGAACCAGGCGAACGAGGTGAACCAGCCGAATCAGGTGGACCACGTGGGCTATGTGACCTACGACCTCCTGCAATGCCCTTGAATTGGGGCTCCTCTTTTGCTTCAGCAAGTCTCTAGAGACCACCCTGAGAGAAAGGAGCTCATTGGCCGGAAACAAACTGGTGATCTCTTCCAGAGACTGGAAAGGAGTGGAGGCGGGCAGGATCCTCTCTGCATCCTGCCGTTTCCTGTTGGACTGTCTCTAATAAACACGAATCCCCCAAGCTTTGCCAGCTACGTTAATCAGTTGGCTTATCTGTAGTTGTATAAGCATCCAAGCACCTGCTGGTCAGAAGACAACTTTGAAGGGTCGGTTCTGAGCTTTTTATTTTTATGTGGCATCTGGGGATTGAACTCAGCTGACTTTTGTGACAAGTACTTCACCTGCTGAACCATCTCACCGACTCCAGGTCTTTTATTTATTATGTATGTGGTCATGTTCCCATGCATGTATTTAGCCTATAGAATGCTTGCTATGTGTCAGGCGCTGCTCCAACCACTGCATAAATATTAAGGTGTCCAGTTACCCCTACTGGAAGGTATTATGTAACTATTTCTCTCTTACATCGGAGGACACCACGGAGATATCCACTCATTAAACATTTATTGAGAACATCCCTAGGGAGTCAGGCTCTCTACTGGGCATTAGGGACAGGGGAATTTATTGGATGTTGGTTCTTCCCTCAGGGATCTCTCAGGGATTCTCAGTGTCCTGAAAAGCTGCTGAAACCAGACCCCAGACTCCACTCTCGAGAATCCAACTCATTCACAAGGGAAACCCTGTGGTTGCTGGCAGCAGCAGCGTGCTTACAGAGCACATATGCTAGAGAGGTAGGGGGTTCTGTGCATTATGCTTTAGGTCAGACTGTGTCCTCCAGCCGAGATGATCTCTCGGGTAGAACTGATCCAGGAAGGATGGCTAAGTGTCTTCTTGGGACAGTCTTTTTTTTTTTTTAATAAATGAATAAATGAATATTTATTTGTGTTTGTATGCACATATGTGCTGATGCCTTAGGAGGCCAGAAGAGGGCGTTGGATCCTTTGGAATTAGAGTTGTAGGCAGTAATGTGCTGCCCCATGCCATTACTGGGAGCCAAATTCTGATCCTCTGGAACAGCAGCAAGCACATTAAATTAGAACTACGTCTCCTGCCAACCATCTCGACAAACACACAGGATGGTGGTCTTAGCATTCAAATCATGAGAACCTAGCAATGGGGATGCCTGCCCACTAGGAAGAGGTGCGCATGAGGGTGTGCTCTCAGTGAGAGGCTAGAAAGAGCAGGGAGGCTGGTGTGATGTAATTGTGTTCTGCAGGAGTCCAAGCAGGAGTCTGAAGAGTAGCCCAGAGAACCGCCCCCTCCCCAAGCTTATTTGGGGTGCTCCTCTCTTTGCTGGACTATTTCTAGCTCAGGAATGAGCCACTCCCATCTGCACACAAGCATTCCTTAACACTTAAAATTCCTTGTTTAAAACCTCTCTCCAGACCGGGCAGTGGTGGTGCACCCCTTTAATCCCAGCACTTGGGAGGCAGAGGCAGGTGGATTTCTGAGTTCAAGGCCAGCCTGGTCTACAGAGTGAGTTCCAGGACAGCCAGGACTACACAGAGAAACCCTGTCTCGAAAAAACAAAAAACAAACCAAACCAAAACACCCTCTCTCCACTCCAACTCTCTGGAGTTACTATCCTGCTTCTCTACTCCCAGGCCCACTCCCAGTAGAACTTACCCACAGGTGGATCCCACACACCTCTATGCTTCCTTGTTCCAGGCTCTAAACAACTGCTTATCACAGGCTCCTGCCTCACGACACCACTGGCTCACCTGCGACTCCCAGTCAGCACAGTGAACACTGTCTGCCCTCCATCCATCCATGGATAAGACAGTCCACCTTCCTTTCTCTATAGAAATACTTTCCACACCTCCCCTTGTGGCTCTTCTCTTCCCCTCTGTAGCCTCTCGTGAGAGCGCATCCTAAGGTTCAATTCCCAAGAGTCCTCTGTGGACACTTGTTCCCTGTGACCCCACCAAGCAACCTACTCTGAATAGCATTTCCATGTGAAAGACTCCAAACTGGCATTGCACAGCTGAACCTCTCCCCTGAGCTCTAGACTCAGGCTCGTCTGCCTGCTCTTCATGACCTAACAGGCTTTCCGGCTAAACAGACCCAACTCTCTCCTCTTCCAGCTGTCACCATGCTCTATGACTGTGGATGCACACATTCCTACACAGAGGGTGACAACTCTTAGGAGTTCTGTCATTCCGCTAGGATTACCCAGCAAGCACTTTTATCCGCTAAGCCATCTCATTGCCTGTCCCCAATATTTAAATACTTCTGGAAGGTGTGTTGTACCCTTTGTGTCTCTTGAATCCCTTTGTTCAATGATGTCTTTGTGAGCTTCGTGCATATTTTGTAAACAGTGGATAGTTTATTCTCAGTGCTATGCTTAATTCCTTTGTGTGAATGCCTGACAATGATCTATTTTTGCTACTGGTAGACATTTGGGTATATTTTGGTCTGGGATCATTATGAATAATGCAGCTATGACTATTTTTTGGAAAAGTCTTGGTGAGGGAGCCGTTGGAAAGATGGTTCGGGGTTAAAGTACTTGCTGGTCTTTCAGAGGATTCCCAGTGCCCAAATCTAGTGGCTCACAACTGCCTTTAAGTTCAGTTCCAGGGGATTCAACACCCTCTTCTGCCCTCAATGGGTATGTGCGCGTACACACACACACACACACACCAATAAAACAAAAAGTTTTTGAGAGTCATTTCTTCTTCTGCCCACAAACTAGAGTAATACTGGGCTGAAGGGTAGCATGTACTTGCCTATACTTAAAAGATGCGACAAAGCGTTCCAGAGGGGCTTTGGCTGTTCCTATTCTTCACAGTGCAGTCGTTGTCTTATTCCCCTGCCATGCTTAGCTCAGCTGCAGGTCCTGCTGCCTGTGTTTCTGCGCATCTGATGTCTCGACTTCTCTAGACTGGGCACGATTAATTACCTCTTGGTTAGACTCCCATAGGCACTCCTGCCTCCTGCCTCTGTGTGTGTGTGTGTGTGTGTGTGTGTGTACATAAACATGTGTAGGTGCAGGCAGAGGCCCGAGGTCATGACCTCGATACCTTGGGTATCGTTTCCAGGGGCTCTCCATCCTGATTTAAAAACATATTACAATTCCTTCATTGGTTATGTGTACGTAAATGGGTACCCATGCACCAACAGCACTTGCATGGCAGTCCGTGGACCACTGGCAGGACCTGGCTCTTTATCTGTGTGGCTCAAGGATCAAACTCACGCTGTCAGCCTTGTTGGCAAGTGCCTTTACCTGATGATGAGCCAGCCATCTTGCCACCCTCAGCCCCATCTTATTTTTGAGACAGTCTCCTCTCCCTCTCTCCCTCTTTCTCTCGTTCTCTCTCTCCCTCTCTCTCCCCCTCCCTCTCCCCCTCCCTCTCCCCTCCCCCTCCCTCTCTCTCCCAGACCTGGGGCCTGGTTGGGCTGGCTGCCACTGAGCCCCAGGGATAACTCCAGCTTCTTCATCACTAACCATATGATTACAGGCCCTGTATGTCCCACGTACTTTTCTGAGTAATCTTCCCATTATTTTAGCTCAGCTGTCAGAGCCATTGCTCATGTTTAACTATAGACCACACAATCCCTCTGCACCAAAACTTCCTGTGCCTTCCTTTTTGGATTAGACACGCATGGGGGTGGGGGGGCTGGAGAGATGGCTTAGTAGTTAAGAGCACCGACTACTCTTCCAGAGGTTCTGAGTTCAATTCCTAGCAACCATGAGGTGACTCACAACCATCTGTAATGGGATCCGATGCCTTGTTTTGGTGAGTAGTAAGACAGCTACAGTGTACTCATCTACACACACAAATACATACATAAATAAATAAATAAATAAATAAATAAATAAAGTGTAAAAAAAAAGAACTCAGGTTCCTCCTTTAAAAAATTGTCTTATTGCTGTGACAGGAATTCTCGGACTAGAAACAGCCTGAGGAAAAAAGATTTTGTTTGTTTAATACCAGCTTACAAGTTCCAATTACAACCATCACTGAGGGAAGCCAGAGTAAAAGCTGGAGACAGGAACCTGGAGGCAGGAACTGAAACGGAGGCCATGAAGGAACATTGCTTACTGGCTCCTCATGGCTTGCTCAGCCTGCTTTCATATAGCACCCAGGACCACCCGCACAGGGGTGGCACCACTCACAGTGGGCGGAGCCTTCCGTCATTAATCAAGAAAATGTCCCACAGGCTTGACTACAGACCAATCTGGTGAAGGCATTTTCTCAATTGAGTTCTTCTGATTCTAAAAGGACTGTAGCTTTCGCCGAGTTGATGTAAAACTAGCAAGCACAGCCTTCAAGAGGCTCTCTTCTCTTGTTTGCTCTCTTCTCTGTATCCATTCACTCCGATGCAGACACAGTGGCCATCCTTGCTGGTTCACGAACAGTACAGGTTTCTTCTTGTACTTGTCACTCAAGAACGCCTAGGCTTAAACCCAGGGTCCTGCGCATGCTAGGCTAGCATCTTTCCACCGAACTACACCTCTAGACCTACGTACTTGCTGCTGCTTCCGCTGGAGAGTTCTTCCCAGAGATCTTTGCGTTGTTAGTTCTCATTAGCTCAGGTCTCAAGCTTTCTGGGAGCCCTTCTGTCAGGTCACCCTTTAGTTCTCCTCATCAGTGGCCCCAGTTTTCCTTCTTAAGCTATGGCATAGTCTCATATCTACCTATTTGCTCACAGACTTTCTCCGATGTTCTCCTTAGAACATGAGCCTCAGGAAGACAAGTAGCCAGTTGATGGTCATTACTGTATGAGCAAAGGTCTCTGTTGCTAACAGAGGATCACCATCAATTGTGCTGAGTAAACGAACCCAGGTGTTCTGGAGAACTCAGCAGAGGTGAGGAAGCCCTCTGTGAGAAATGACTCGGGTATGGGTGGGCTCCTCAGGTGCTTCTGGTGAAACTGAGAGTCCGGGGGCCACAAGGAGAAGTGGCCAGATTGGGGAGGTTGGGCACAGCGGGCACTAGGACCCGGCGCGGCGCGCGGCGGGCGGAGAAGCTCTTGGCGCTCCAGCAGCCCGGCTGCGGCCACTTGTGCGATCCCACCGCCCCGCGCGCCATGAGCCGCAGGTTCACGGTCACCTCGCTGCCCCCCGCAGCGTCCGCCGCCTCCGCTGACCCAGAGTCCCGCCGGCATTCGGTCGCCGACCCCCGCCGGCTCCCGAGGGAAGACGTCAAAGGTAGAGGCCGCGGGGGGCGGGACTGCTGGGGGCGGGGCGAGAGGGCGGGGCCACTGCAGCGTGGGGCGGGGCCTGGGCTGGGCCAGGGGCCTGCAGGGAGCGGACAGGAGTGCGGACCCAAGGATTTGGGGCACCCCAGATGGAAGGGCGAGGGGGCGTGACCGGATCCTGGTGGGCGGGGCCACAGGGGAGCAAGTTGGGCCAGGAAAAGAGCTGGGGCAGGGGAAAGGAAGGGGCGAGCTGGAGACTGAGGGCCTGGGTCTGGAGGGGAGTAGGCCCAAACACTAAGGAGGTGTGGACCTTGAGGAGAGGGAGTAGGACCAAGGAGCGGGGACTATGAGATTGGGGTGTCCAGAGCTGCAGTGAAGCGGGCCCAGGTCTCTTTGGGGGAACCAACCAGAACGGATTGGGCTGGAAGGATCAAAGTAGGGCCAGGATGGGTGGGTGGGGTCGCTGAGGCAGGAGCTACGTTAACGGATCCTTGATGCCCAGCGGGTTCTCCAGTCTTCTGCCTCTTTGTAGAAAGTCGGAATGCCTGGGTATCCCCTAAAGGAGACCGCAGACAGGGAAATTAGTTTGAATCATAGGCAGTTAGGTCGAGGAAGGATGTCAAAGGACCCAGTCCCAATCCTTGGGCATTTATCTCCGTCTGAGGGAGAGCCCCTGAAGGGTTGGGAGGAGCTAGCTGAGCCGGAGTTGGAGGTGTTCAGTTCAGTGATCTTGTAATGGAAGTCACACGCAGCTACACTGAAGAGGGCAAAGGGATCCTTCTGACTCTCCGAAAAGAAGTAACATCCTGGTTACAGAAACAGTCCCCTCTGCAAGGGTCACTTTCAGGGTTTTCCCCTCTTCCTAGCTCTGTGCCCTTCTCCTTTGGAAGGAGAGGGGCGAATAGGCTTGGAGCAGCCCCAAGGCCGGGAGGAGAGGGCCTTCCCTGGTCGCTAGGGGTCGCTCATGAGCCGCGGGTGAGCTCGCATTGCCTGGAGCTAACACAAGCCTGTTTTGGGGGTTTTCCTCAAGGTATGGACAGCTCCAGGTCTGGACTTCCGCAGATTCCAGTCAGGTGACCCGACTGCCTCATGGATTGTGGACACTCGGGTTTCTTCCCATTCGTTCTCTTTGCTGTAACTTCCCTTGCTTCTCAGTTTTAAAAAATGGCTTATCAAACCTCTCAGAATCAAAAATTTCAACAACACCTCATCACCGTTTTCTCTTCTCATCAAATCCAGTTGTTTCTCATGATTTGGCCACTGACCTTCAAAATTGATCCTGAATTCTGTTACATCTCTCCTTTGTCGGTCACCATCTCCCTGGTCCAAGCCTGTAATGTTGCTCACATATCCAGGGCCACATCCTCCTCTCTGATCTCCCTGCCATCAGCCCGGTCTACCCATCCCAGACTAAGATGCCCATCACTGTTGGATGAAGGCCAAACCTTTCAGCTTCTTTCTTCATTTGCATCTGGTATGTCTCATCCTGTTTACCCCACCCCTACCCTGCCCCACTTCCACAAGCTAGGAAAACTGGAGCTCATTCTGTAAGTCATAGCTCATTTCACCTCTTCTGAGATCCTTTTCATTTTCCCTTGCTCCCAGGAAGAGGCAATCATTCCCCTTCAGTCTGTCCACCAGAGCACATTTCCAGTGGATGCCGGTTCAAGTACATTAAAGACAGCGGCCATGTCTCTTTATCTCTGTATTCTCAGTTCTAGGCCCAAAGCCTAGCAGTGAGTGACCAGTGCTCATCAGACCACAGTGTGTGGCTCTAGTCTTCTCCTTCTCCCACCCCTTTGCCTCTTCTCCTCCTGTTCCTCAGACCTTGGCCTGGGAATAAGATGTTGGGGACTCATGTCCCAAGGTGACTGCCCAGTTTTTCCATTTACACCCTCCAGATGCCTGCACCATTGAAGTAAAATATAGACCTGGAATTCAACTGTCCAAATTGTATGTGCGAAGTGTGTGGAAGGTTGTGTACTTGCGGCTGAGGCTGTGCGCGCATGTCTTGATGTGAATATCTCTCAGTTTTCATGGTCTGTCAGGTACTCAGTGAGCGCTTACATCACACACTGTCCTGCTAGTGTGTGTGTGTGTGACAGACATGTCAGTGTGTCTGTTTCCCCGTTTGCATCCATGAGATCACTCAAAGTTCCCCTTTGTCACGATTTGGGTGACTTTTTACCTCTCGAGCCCTCAGATGGCCTCAAGCATCTCCCTCATGAAGGTCACTGCACTGGGAATTAGATGAACGCTCCCAGGGAGGAGTTTAGCATCTGCTGTCTTTTCCACAGCTGCTTTTGTGTCAGTCTTTAGACATAAGAGTCAGTCAGTCAGCGGCTCAGAGAGATGCTCTCCCCACCACTGTCTCTAGGCCCAAAGGGAGCAGTGACAGCATGTATAAGGCCTGGGAGTGGCAGAGGGGAGGCTTTGGCAAACCACGTATGTGTGAGCATCGTGTTTTACAGCGGGCCCAGGAGATAAGGTTTGCTCCTTGGCATGTCACCTGCTGTATGACCCACAGCGATGAAGAGGGCAGGTGAGCAGCTGAGCCCTGAGTGCACCATTAACCCCAGACTGTAGCCCACATGCTCAGCTGCCTCTTTCCATGGGAAGGAAGGTTGGTGGTGACCTCTTGGGATAGAAGTAGACATGGGACAAATTCTTATATCTCTGAGCCAAGCCCCATATCCTTTTACCTACACCCCCTGCCTCGACTTTTCAGGGGGAACCCTGGGGCTGGCCCGGCTCACAGAAACTGGGGGTGAGCCTTCATGGAGGTAGAATGAAATAATTTTTGCCAGGGGGTGAAGCAAGACCATAAGATGGGCTACACATGCTCTGGTCAAGCTCATGGTATCGTCTCAGACACACTGCTTCCCCCCCCCCCCGGGGTCTCAGTTTACCGGTCTGTAGCATAGAGTAGAAAGGGTCCTTCCTGCAATAATAGTACTGACAGTGAGTTTGTGGAGGTGGTCACACCTGTACTCCCAGGAGGCTAAGGCAGTCCAGCCTTGGTTAAAAAACCCAACCCAAACCAAACCCTCCAGACAGACAACAAAATAATCAGGGGGAGGTTTGGATGATCTATAAGGGAGGGGCCTCCCCAGGACTCAGATCTCATGTTTCAGTCTGTGTGACACACACACACACACACACACACACACACACACAGAGAGAGAGAGAGAGAGAGAGAGAGAGAGAGAGAGAGAGAGAGAGAGAGAGAGA
>NW_021604638.1:9813834-9841334 GCF_004785775.1 Grammomys surdaster | reverse complement strand
AGGGAGAGGGAGAGAGAGAGGGAGGGAGAGAGAGAGAGAGAGAGAGAGAGAGAGAGAGAGAGAGAGAGAGAGACTTGGTTTTGTCCAGGAATAAGCAGCAGAGGATAGGATAGAACCCGTATTTCCCACGTCTTGGGTGGCTCTCCGGGTTATAGCTCTAGTGAGGACTGGCAGTGAGGGAATCACTCTGGCCGTCACCTATTCCCCTGGGGATCTGCACATCCCCACGGATATTTACTTCCTTGGTTGATCAGAGAGGCAAAGGCACCAGAGCCAGAGATGAAGAAGCATGCCCTAATGGGAATACCCCATGGTGTCCTTGTCTCCACAGAACTGCTCAGACAAACTTACACTTTTACACTTATCTACAGAATACAGATTGGTGTGTGTGTGTGTGTGTGTGTGCGTGTGTGTGTGTGTGTGAGAGAGAGAGAGAGAGAGAGAGAGAGAGAGAGAGAGATGTATGACTGACTCTGGGACAGCCAAGGGCATCAAATCCTTATACCTTCTTAAAGCATTTTTTTTGCTATTGTGTATGTGTGCAAATTTTCAACTGTATGGGTCCCGAGCACTGAACTTGGCTTGTCAGGTTTGATTGTAAGAGCCTTTTTTACTGAGTTATCACACTATCTGCCAAATACTCACATCTTGTCTGAATGTTAACTCTCCATCCTAACAGATTATCTGGATGTCCACAAAACCAAACGGCGTAGGCACCTTCTTGGCAAATCCCTCAGGAGCATCTTTGAGTCCATCGTGGAAGGCCCCACGGTTAGAGCTTAGTCTGAAACCATTGGTGGATTCCACAGACCCAGTATGGCCGTTGGTCCTGTCCAAGGTTCTGAAAATGCCTGACTAGTGAGAGTATCTGCAGATATGGGAGGCTTTCTGCTCCAGCCAAGGGGCCGGCTGTAGTCCTGCGTCTTTCTAATCTGGGCATAAAAGGGGACAAGCTCATCCCAGACTCAAACCTTGCTATTTTTTTTTTTATTGGAGCAGAGAATCAGAGGCAGCTGGGTAGCATAGATATGATTGTATTCTTGTCTCTTTCATTGGAGGCAAGATCAATTTAAAAAGAGGTTCTATTGAGGAGAGACCTATGTTGGAGTAAATAGAAATGGGTTCTAGACTGAATTCTGCCATTCGTTGGCTTTGTTGCCTGGGCAGTTATTTTCTCTCTTGGGTGCTTAGTTTTTTTTCATCTATGAAATGAAAGCTATACATTAGATAAGATGAACAGTTCTTCTGTCCTGCAACTCTCCTGGGATTTTGACGACCCAAGCTGGGAACCAGGTTGACTGTAAAGCTATTTCCTCTTTACACTGTGCTAGCATGTTTAGATCTCCTAGATGCAAAGGGTTTAAACCTCAAATGTCACTTTCTGAAGTGTCTCCACCATTGGCTCAAGTCTGGTCTCTGGGTTGCTGAGGGGTCCCAGGGTAATCTAGCTTCTGAGGGAGGGCTGGTTTCAGGAGAGGACAGGAAAGCATGTCAGGTCTGGAAGCCTCAGAAAGCAATCCTGGATTAGAGGATTAGACATTCCCGCCCCAGGAGAAAATCTGGTCCCCAACCGGCAGGTGGCCTCATTCCCCCCTTCCCCCACCCTATTCCCGGCCAGCTTGGGGCCAGCATACCCTCCCTGGAGGCTGCACCATCTCGGGTGGGAAGGAAGTGCTACAGGACCTCAGTGCTGCCTGCTCCTCACTGCATTTCATCCGTAGTTCATTGCACGTTAGAAAGCCCCTGTCTGTGGTGTGGACTCTAGGGACTTGTCTTGGGGGTAGGATGCTGAGACTCCAGCCAGCCTGAGCACCGCAAGAGAGTTCTCTACAACTCCTCTAGTGGCAGCCACTGATTTAAAACCAGAATGGGCCAAACAGACCCATTGACCGGAGCCCCCTCGGGGAGCACAGTGCCTCACTAATGGGGACCTAGGCCCCATATTTCTCCTAGGCTCCTAGCTGTAGGACAGTGATCTGGGAAAGGGTCTGGTTTTCCTGCCTCCAGGCCTTACCTCACCAGTTTTGTAGACAGGCTCCCTGGGGCCCTTATGTTCCACCGTGCCCGCCCCTGGCGCCTCAGTCCCCTACATCTTTTCCCCAGGGGTCACCGCGGACCCCCAGTCAGGCAGCCGCTGCGGGGCCGCCTCCCCACGGCCGCGACCTAGTTCCCTGCCGTTATTTTTAGGGCGCGGGATGGCACCTGCCCACGTGCCGGGCCCCGCCTGCGCGGAGTGGGGGGGGCTGCGTCTGCTCTAGGGAAGCGAGGGCCGCGTCCCCCGCAGCACCCCCTCCATACCACCCGTGCAAGCCCCCAGTTTTCCCGTGAGGGGGCCACCGGAGCTCTCTGCCCGCCTCTCATCCCCTCTCCTCCCTCCCTCCGGTTCCCCCCCCAAAAGAAAACCCGCCAGTGGCTCACGCCTCCTGCATACGGGATGAGGTGAGCAGCGCCGCTACTGAGAGGGGGCGCGCGCGGGTGTGAGCGTGTGTCCGTGTGCGAGTGTGTGTGCGCCGGGCGGGCGGGCACTGCAGCTTCTTCCTCCGTGGAGCGGAGAGCGAGCGAGAGAGCTCGAGCAAGCGAGCGAGCGGTGAAGGCGGGCAGAGGGGCGCGGGCGAAGCAGCGTAGCCATCCCGAGCCCGGTGCCGCGCAGCCACCATGCTCAACAACCTGACGGACTGTGAGGACGGCGATGGGGGAGCCAACCCGGGTAAGCAGTGGTCCGGGGGCGGCGGGGGAGGGGGCAGCGAAGAGGAGAAGAAGGAGGAGGAGGAGGAGGAGGAGGAGAAGGAGGAGAAGGAGGAGGGCAGCTTCGGAGTGGGGGGCAGAGCCGGGGCCGCCTCCTGCAGAGAAGAGCCTGGGGCTGACCCGGGCGGCAGATGCCGGATGCGGGAGGCTGCGGGCAGGCTAGCTCCATTGGAATGCGCTAGGCGCTGTCCACGGTTCTGGAATGCGCCGCGCACGGAGGCAGATTGGGGACCCGGGGTTGGAATGATGCACGGCCTGGAGGCAGCCTTGGATTAGCTAAACCGGAGAGGCCGTGGGAAGGGGATGAAATAGCTAGAACAGGGCTGACGTGCTGTTCGACGTGCAGGAGGGAGGCTCCTTTCCCCGAGAGGGGACCCAGGTGTCCTGGCGCAGAGCAGGGACCAGCAGCTTCTAGGGGCGCAGTCTGCTGCAGTTCCTCGCTTTGAGTTTCCAGCTAAAAGGTGGTGGTGGTGGGGCGGGTTGTGACGGCTCTGGGGCTTGGAGGCATATGATAGCTCTCGTCTGGGCTGCGGTGTCTCATTAAGGGGACACTTGGTGCAACCAGAACCCCCTCCCCCAAGGCTCCCCGGAGTCCTTATCTCAACCTGAAGCTACCACTTCTGTGGATTTTTTTGGTCTACTTTGCCGATTGATTTCCTCTTCTTCTCGGTTGTCTGTGGGTTTCTATTCAGGACAGGATGCAAAATCCTATTCTTCCCTCTTTCCCCCTTCTCTTGGTACCCTAGGGCGACAGTGTGGTTTTCAGGGCGGGGCAGGGGGAAGTCTTTATAGTTAGCTCTCTTAGCTATCCTGGTGAAGCCTCAGAAACGGGGTCCTTGTGGCTGACTCCCCACCGCTGTGGCGACACTGCGGACTCGCTGCGGTGGGTGCAGAGACTTGCCAGGAGCTGAGGGGCTCTGGAGCAAATCCTTGTGCTGTTCCGGTTCTCTGTCATCCTTCACTGCCGTTTCTCTGCTCCGAGGTCTTGGGGCCAGCCACCCCCTCAGGCTCCCAGGCCCCTCGCCGCCCCCCAGCGGTCTCAGCCATCCATCACGGCTGTCAGCCGCCCCCCAGCCCCCACCCTTTAGCGGCGCTGCGTCCCCTGCGCACTAGCGCATCTCCAATGCCTGCTGTCTGCGCTCAGCGCCTTCCAACGCTCCCCTAGGCATTGCTTGACCCTCTGGGCCAAGATTCCCATAGACCTCCCCAGGAGATGGTCCAAGACCCCAAGAGCTGAAAGCATGATCTCGCAGACACTAGCAGGTTTGACTCTGAGGTCTTTGATTTTGGATCACAGTCAGGGCCAAGTAGAGGCGTGGGAAGGCTGGGGACACCAGAGTCCCTGATCCTTTGTCCGAGACACCCCCTTCCCATTCTCCCATGGGGCTGAGTCCTATACTGGGGACAGAACTGCTGCTGGCCAGCTCATCCATCTCTCCAGTGACCCTGGGGTCACCTCATCAGACAGAGCTCCCTTGGCTGCAGGGGGAGGGGAGTTGTAAAGTCCAGTTGCGGTAGATCCAGGCATCTTGAAGCAGAGCTCCTGAAGCTAAGGGAAGGGATGTCACTTCCTCCCAGGATCCCCCTCAGATACCTCCACTATGAGACATCCTTGCTTCCCAGAATGGGTTCTGTCGATTCCTCAGCATCTGCTTCCTCCACCGACCTTCACTGTACCTTTGTGCTTTTGGAGAGGGGTCCACAAAGACCTACTAAAGAGGCACACATGTGCTGGAAGCAGGATTCTGACTAGTAGTTCTTTTCAGTTATTAGGCCTCTCTGTTAATTTCTAGACGCCGAGTGTAGCAGGCCCATCTGGAGACTTTCTTTCTATATATAGAGTCCAGCGCTTGGAATTAGAGTGGCCAGAACCTGGGTCAAGAATTCTGCGTCCCAGAGGGGAAAGGTCTACCCTGGACGCTTAATAAAGGTGGTAGGAGACACTGAAGACTTCCTGAGTCTGATCAAAGAAGGACCAAGAGCTCCTGACTCTGAGTCTAGATTCTTGGAACTATATGGAAGGACCTGGGTGTTGACCTGGGTGGGGGGGGGGAGTATGAGGACTCCTCTGGGTCAAAGAAGACCCCAAAGATGTTATCCCTGATATCCCTGATACCTAGATCTTCTTTCCCTTTGAGGTCTGATGCCCCCTTTCTCTCCCCAAGTTGCTGTGGGGATTCCCTCCAGGTTCAGCCCCAGGCCCCGGAGGAGGCTCCTTAGCCTGAGCCTGTTTCCTCCGGGCGAGCTCTGGCCTCCGCAGCTTAATTGAAAGCCGATTCAGGCTGAGAGCTCCCAGGGGGCGGGGACGGGGGCGGGGGCGGGGGCGGGGAAGGCTCAGCCTGGGTCTGGCCAGTCTCTTTCGCGCCTCTAGGCTCTCCCCCATCACCCAGACTCCTGGCTCTAGGGAATTGGGACTAGTTTCCCCTTCGTTGTGCTGTTCCTCTCTCCCCATCCCCCTTAACAAGTGAGCCTAGCGTTCCAGGCAGGGGACAAAATCAGCCCTTGCCTGATGGGGCCGGGTGCCTGGCGTCTGGCCCAGGCAGCGGATGGAAAGGCGGGACCCAGGACGAGCCTACCAAGCTGCCCCCTCCCCTGCGCTCCTCTCCTGGCCCGGATCGGGCCTGTAGTCTGGCTAAGCGTTGCGCGCCGCGTTACATAAGTGGTTGCGGGCGCGTGGCCGGCTCGGCTCCGCGCTGCGCGGTCGGTCCCCTCTGTCGCCATGGAGACCGGCGCCAGGCCTCCTAATTACGGGGTCTCTGGCCAGGATGTCCCCCTTCCAGCCCGTTGAGCGCCACTTGCTAGGGCAAAGAAGGCAGGCTTGAGGGGGACGCGAAAGACAGAGGGGAGGGGCGTTCCTGATCACCATCCCGGACCCAAGAAAGGATGGTTTTAAGAATGGCACCCAGCCATACAGACAGAGAAGCCCTTAAGTCTTTCAGCTAAAGGAAGGATGTGGGACAAGGAATCCAGGCTGAATGGGTATCAGGTGTGCTAAGAATGTTAGCTGTAATAGTAACAGTAGGTACACCTGTGTCACCGCCATGGCGTGCGTTATCCCATCTGAATCCCTAACCATTCTATGAGGTAGGCCAAGTTAGTATACCTTTGCAATGGGAGAGCGAGAGGCTGGAGACAGAGCCAGAGAAGATGGTACTGAAGTTTTCCCAGCTCATGCCCTTTCCTGAACACTAGGTTTTTTTTTTTTTTCTCTTGCACCCCATTGGCTTCTCTAGTCCCCACTATCCTGTGGCAAGAGAAGAAGGCATCTATCTGGTCAACATTTTAAAAGGACAGGGTCCCACCTCACTTTCATTTCTTCCATTTCTGGTCCCAGACAGATCTTTTCAGATTCTGGAGTCTGAGAAGGAAGCCTTGGAGAAGTTTCCTCCAAATTCTATTTCCTGAACATCTATTATGTGCTGGTGTCCACAGGGAGGATAGGCCTATTATTCCCAGTAACTCACCCCTCTCCCAACCCCACACCTCCCTGTGAGAGAAAAGAATGGCTGGGGTCTAGTTAGGCAATCGGGCGTTTCTGTCTCAGTAGGCAAGGTAGAGGTGGGTGGATTTTGGACCAGGCATCCCCATGTCTCCAATTTTCCGACAGGTTGGGATACATGATGCTGTGGAGATGGGTCCCCAGCTGGGTGGCTGAAGGAAGGTTCCAGGAGGCAGGGAGGATGCAGAGGGCTAGACAGATAAGGATGTCCAGAGAAGACGGCTAGGAGATTCAGGGTCCACAGGGCCTCCACTTTACTTAACTTGGACAATGGTGATTTTCCCTAGAGTCCAGGAAGGTGTCTGCTGTTCGACCTTCAGCTCTGGTGCTGAGGGAGGTTGACAGCTGGAAGTACCAAATTATATCCATGGAAAACTCGTAGCTTTTTGGAGGGAGTTTTCTTTGCATCAACAGTGTTTCTCCTTGGCTTGGCATATTTCTTAAACACATTTGTGCGGTTACCTCTGGCCCTCAATGTGTGCAGCTTCTTTCATGGGGATTGGTCCCTCTGGGAGCCCAGGTGGCTTCTGGACCCTACGATGGATCACCTTTAGCCAAATTCAGCCTCTTCCCCACCCAGAGTCCTCTCTTCTGCACAGCTAGCTCATTAAGCTACAGCACTGTCCCACCCACTGACCTGCGCTGGGAACCCCAGGCGTTCTCCTAGATCTTTCCCTCCCCTTCCCCAAACATCTGGCACGCCATGCTTCCCTAATGCCCCATATTGCTGGACCTAGATCAATGCTCCAGTTGCTTGCTGTATCTCTCACCTGAAGCCAGAAGGCTTGCTGCAAAACCCAAGTCAGATCCTGACACTCTTTGGCCTGAAGTGTCAATGACTGCCCATTGTCCTCTGGATGAGGGCCAAGTTCTTCAAGATGGCCCGCCACTTCCTTAAGTCTCACACTGCCTTGACTCATCCTTTGCCGAAGCCACGGTTCACTCCTAGGCCCCTGGTACGCCCCTTCCTAAGTCTCTAGCTGGATCGTGCTTTGATCAGCAGTTTTAACCTGTTCTGTTGGCTTCCACATCTGGGACATCAAACACACTGTTCTGGGTTCTCTCTGCCTGGAACACTCTCCTGTCACACCCCCCCACCCCCAGTCTATCCCTTACTCATCCTTCAGTTCTCAGCTGACGCGTCACTTCCTCTGGGGAGCCTCCTGTGACCTCTCGGGCTGGGCTGCGTGCCCTCCTTCATCCCTGATGTTCGTTTCTCTCACAGACTTTAGCAGTCCTGTCTACCACGTCTTCTCCCCTGGCTTTGGCTGTTTGGTCCCTCTTCTGCCCATTTTATCAGCACATGGAAGTCTGACAGTGAATGAGAGAATATAAGATACTAAGGGGGAATCCTTGGGAGTTCAGGTTGCAAGGTCCTCTGCTCTCCTCTCTAGGGGGCAAAAAAAAAAAATCAAACATCCACCCACATACTAAGATGGTCTCATTTATATCCAAGAAGACAACTCTGGTGACCTTTAGGTGTCATGGCGGATGAAATAGAACCCTCCCCAAGAGCAAAGAAGGGCTCACATGGTCACCAGGCACTTAGACCATGCCAGCAGTAAACTGGGTTCTTTATCCATGCTGTCAACTAAGATCATGCAAGAAGGCAGCACAAGCCCAATCCCTCCAGCGCATGACCTGAGGCTCCGACAGTTAACGAGGTCATAGAGCTATAGGCAGGGTGGATGCGGCACAGTGACTGGTGTCAGACCTGACTCCTCTCCTTCTCAGGTGATGGTAACCCCAAGGAGAGCAGTCCCTTCATCAACAGCACGGACACGGAGAAGGGCAGAGAGTATGACGGCAGGAACATGGCCCTGTTTGAGGTGGGCTGCTTGGGCTCCATCAGTGTTCCCTCCCTCCCTTGGGAAGAGGGGCCACCTGTGCACCCCTCCCTCAGGTCCACCTTCCTCGGCCTCCCTCCCCCTCCTTGGTCTTTCCTGGCTATACCCTCTCGGTTCCCTGTCCTCCTGTCCTGTCTCACCACCTCCTTCCCCTGTCCCCCTGCTCCCTGTCCCTCAGTTCCCATCGTATCCCAAACTCAGGGGCTTGACCTCTGTCTCCATCTCTTTACCTCCAGCTCACTCCATTGCTGCCCCGACCCTCCTCCAGCTTCCTAACACTGACCCTGTTTTCCCCCCATAGGAGGAGATGGACACCAGCCCCATGGTCTCCTCTCTGCTCAGCGGGCTGGCCAACTACACCAACCTGCCCCAGGGAAGTAAAGAGCATGAAGAGGCAGAAAATAATGAGGGTGGAAAAAAGAAGCCAGTGCAGGTGGGGCTCGGCTCTGGGGGGAGAGGGGATGGGAGAAGAGTGTGGGGGAGGAAAACGGATCTGGGTGGAGGGGTGGGTGAATGATGGAGAAGCAGGAGACGGGGAGGGGTCTTGGAGGCTGGCAGAGAGTAGGGAAAGCCTGTGAGATCCTGGGGGCAGAGTGAAGGGTGGGGAGCGGCAGAGAAGGAACACGGAGGAGGCATGGGTTAGGCCGTTGGTAATGAGCAGGCAGGGCAGAGACTGACGCTGGCCTCTCTGGCAGGCCCCGCGCATGGGCACCTTCATGGGCGTGTACCTCCCGTGCCTGCAGAACATCTTTGGTGTCATCCTCTTCCTGAGGCTCACTTGGGTGGTGGGCATTGCGGGCATCATGGAGTCCTTCTGTATGGTCTTCATCTGCTGCTCCTGTGTGAGTGACCTACCCCCCGCACCCCCACACACACACACTCAGGGAAGGCAGCTGGGGTTTGGCTGAGGCCTGGGGGTGCGGTGGGTGGGTGGTGGGAGAAGCATGAGATCTGAGCTTTTTATAGGAGTCACTGCTTATGATTTTTTGAGAGTAAATTAGCCCTGACTGGTCCTTCCTGAATCTCATAGGCTTCCCTCTGACAACTGTCAATCGGGTTTCGCCTGGATCTTTATGTATGTGTTTATGCGTGTGATTACTGCCAACCCATTGATGAAAATGATAAATGCAGAAAAGAAAACAAAATTCAAGTCAATTGGATGAGCTAACATTTTGAAAAGTCTCTACTCACGAGAAACGAGATTACGTCTCACAGATAGCTTTCCAATTAGATTCTCCTAACCCATATTGAAACAAAAATCCAATATCCATTGAACACCAAACTTGAGTCTTCACACATATAGCCTTGAGACTTCTCTGTGTGTGAAGATGTCAGTGCTGGGGCTATTGTTCCCATTTTACAGATGAGGATACCGAGGCTTGAGAAGTGAACTGAGTTTACTTGGGTCATAAGATACCTAGGGGCCAAATTGTGGTTACCGGGGTTCTCTGGCACTATAGCTCCTCCTATTTGCATGGTGAATAGACGGTTATTTATTTATTTTTTTTAAGAAGGGCCTGGCATGAATAGAAATTGGAACAGACCCAGAGAGAAGCTCAGGAGAGGAGAGCCTGTGGGTTTGGCTGGTGGCTGTAGGGTATGTTGGCTTGGCCTCCAGCCAGGCCACTGCTGCCCCCAGCAGTCACCACTTTGATGATCTCTTTCCTACAGACAATGCTCACAGCCATTTCCATGAGCGCGATTGCAACCAATGGTGTTGTGCCTGGTATGTGACTGGGCCCTTTGCGGGGTAGGGGAGAGCTGGAGGCCTAATGATTGACAGGGGAGCCGTGGGCCAGGCTTTGGGTCACGACCCAAGACCCAAGACAGTATTGCAGATCAGGAGCTGGGCTATGATTGTTCATGGGTGGGTAGGAGTGAGCCTGTTGGGGATAGGGAAGGAGGCAGATACCGGTGTCGGGTAGGACAATGGTTACTCTCTCCCCCACTCGAACCGAGACCCTCTCTTGTGCCATCCTGTTTTCCGAGCCGTGACCTCTTTACAGGAGTAATTAGCAACATGGTAATAATTAATGCAGCAAACTCCATGCAGAGTGGTTGGCTAGGTCTCCCATAGACTCCTTTCTGGGGCTGTAGCCTGAGGTCTAGAGACACCTTCTTCTGTCCTCTGTCCCTGAGCCCTGATCACCGTAGAACTTCCCAGGGCCCTCTGACCCTCTTTGCTGACACTAGGTTTTCTCTACAGCTGGTGGTTCCTACTACATGATTTCCAGGTCTCTGGGCCCGGAGTTTGGGGGCGCCGTGGGCCTCTGCTTCTACCTGGGCACTACCTTTGCTGGGGCTATGTACATCCTGGGTACCATCGAGATTCTGCTGGTGAGAGGGGCAGGGGAGGAGGTGTGGGGGCCCAGGTTGTCAGCCGCTTAAGCAGCATTCCCTGGACACCTGCTATAGGCCAGGCCATTCCTTAAGGCCAAAGAGAAGTCGGATGTGGTCTGTCTCAAAAGAGTTCCCAGTCTGGTTGGGGAGACAAGATACGATAATTATGTAACACAAACAGCTGTGGTTTATCTGGCACCCACTGAGTTCTCAGCATAGCTCCAAGTGCTTTACAGTCATTATCCTGAATCCTTAGAGGTTTAAGTATTATGATGGCATTTTACAAATGAGAAGTTCCAAAAGGCAGATGAAGCTTGCTCAAGGTCACTCAGCTACAGGCATGTTGGCAGAGGCGGATTGGAAGTGTTAAAGCAACAGCTGGAATACTGGCAGCCCACGACATTCTCGGGGCTGTGCAAAGCCCTCTTTGGATGTTAGTTGCAGAGCCCCGATGGATGGTTCTTAGACTGCAGAAGGACCACGAGGGACCTGTGTAGAGAGGTCTGTCAGGAGTCGTGTCTGATGAGGAGACTAGGTGTCTGTGCTGTTTGAAGGATAGCGTGCTGCCTTAGGCCTCCTGCTCTGTCTGGGTGGGTGTGTACTGAACGAGGAGCCTTGGTGCAAGGAACTTAGTTGGAAGACCTCTTGCCCAGCATGCTCGAAGCCCTGACTTTGCTTCTCAGCACCATATAAACTCCCTCTACTTGAGAAGTGGAGGCAGGAGGATAAGAAGTTTGAGATCGCCTGTCAGCTACATAGTGAGTTTGAAGCCTGTCAGGGCTACACAAGACCCTGCCACAAAAGAAAAGAAAAGGAAGAGAAGGTGTTGTACTAACATTTTCCAAATCCCCCATGTCCTCTGCAAGAACTAAGGCTCTCAGGCTGTCAGGGTTTGTTTGTTTGTTTGTTTGTCCCTGCCCCCCCCATGAATCTTTCATGTATTAAGATACAGCCATTTTACAGATTCGGAGGGTAGAGAGTCTCAGGGACATGTGAGGAGTGTGAACCTACATTCCTCTGGCTTTCAGGGTCTGTGCTTGTCAGCTCTCTCCCCTGGTATTGGGGACAAGAACTAAAGGACCAGAGCCTTTTGGTTTCGGGGGCGGGAGAGAAGGTGTCAGGGACTGGGAGGCGCTTGAGTGGGCATTCTGGTGAGAGCATTGTGGACCTCTGTGACCTCTGTGACATAAGGCATTTCCACACGCTGTATCAAACAGTGCCCACTGACTGCCACTGGAACGATATCAGAGTTAAGGAGAAACTGATCCAGTGGAAATCAGAAGCATTTTAGTGTCTGTGTCTCACACTTCTGTCTTTCTGTTTGATATTTTTTCTGCATTTGTAAAACCTAACTCCATCTATAAATATTTCCTTAAGATCCTGAACACTCCATTTATTCATAAATAAAAAGTAACTTAAACCAATATAAGCATTTTAAGTTTACTATAGACAATATGAATATGCAAAAAGTCACATTTCAATTATTCAATAAAAGCTTCTGTTATCCTTTTTCTTTTCTTTCTTTCTTTCTTTTTTATTTTTTTGAGACAGGGTTTCTCTGTGTAGCCCTAGCTCTCCTGTAACTCACTCTATAGACCAGGTTAACCTCAAACTCAGAGATTCATCTGCCTCTGCCTCCCAAGTGCTGGAATTAACAGTGTACATCACCACACCCAGCTTGTTGTTTTTTTTAAAACAGGGTCTCCTCAGAGTCTAGGCTTGTTTGGCACTGGTGATTCTCCTGCCTCAGCCTCCTGAGTGCTCAGATTACAGACATGCCTGGTACCACTGATATTTGGACATTCCTACAACTACAGCTACAATCATATACACACACATGAGTAAATATTTCCACATTTACAGAAGCGAGACTATCAGATACATTGTTTTTTAGAACTTGACTTTATTCACCCAATACACTACAGATAATTTTTTTTTTTTTTTTGGTTTTTCGAGACAGGGTTTCTCTGTATAGCCCTGGCTGTCCTGGAACCTACTCTGTAGACCAGGCTGGCCTCGAACTCAGAAATCCTCCTGCCTCTGCCTCCCAAGTGCTGGGATTAAAGGTGTGCCCCACCACCGCCCGGCCACAGATAATTTTTAAACTCTTGAAATGAAGTCTTGCTATGTAGCTCAGGCTGGTTTCAAATTCTCCTGCCTCAGCCTTCCACAGTGTGGGATTGTAGGTCTGTAGCACCGTGCCTGCCACAGACAGTTTTGGAATCAGTCCATATAAATTCATGCCTTTCTCCAGTTTGATACTGGGGATTGAACCCAGGGCTTGTGTTCATATTAAATGTACTTTCTGTCACGGAACCATCCACAGCTCTGTAGTTTAGTTAGAATCATAAGAATTTATTTACCTATCCTGTAGGAATGAACATCTATTTTTCTACCTTTGTATCATAAATGATAAAAGTAATAATTATAATTAATAGTTTTAATAAATAATGGTAGTGAAGAACCTTTCCCAGCATCTTTGAGTGGTGGCATTTTTGTGGACTGCCATCGTAGACTTTGTAAGAGAACTAGCCAGTGACCTGTTAATGGATGCCATTTCCCATTTTGGAGATTATTTCCTTGGGCTGAGTCTCAGCTGGCCTTTCCTGGGTCACCTGTCTAACTTCCTTTGCTCCTTTCCTACAGGCTTATCTCTTCCCAGCTATGGCCATCTTCAAGGCAGAAGATGCCAGTGGGGAGGCTGCCGCCATGTTGAACAATATGCGGGTGTACGGCACCTGTGTGCTCACCTGCATGGCCACCGTAGTCTTTGTGGGTGTCAAGTACGTCAACAAGTTTGCCCTGGTCTTCCTGGGTTGTGTCATCCTCTCCATCCTGGCTATCTATGCAGGGGTCATCAAGTCTGCCTTCGACCCACCCAATTTCCCGTGAGTGCTGTCTTTCTGAGTCTGCAGTATTGTGGGCGTCACTGGTCCAGCTCAGGTCGACATAGTGAGAGTGTCTGCCGGGTCTCCTCTCTTCACCTCTCAGAACTGGAGTGTGTGGATTGAGAGCAACATCCCCTGGAAGGGTGAAAGTTTTCTGTTTAGGGGAGTTTATTCAGCATGGGTAACATTTTTTGAGGTGGGAAGAAATTCTCTTGAGTGTGTCAGTTGCTTACTGTTGGAGGACTTAGGCTTCTAAAGGAGTATGCTCGGTGTGGTAGAAAACCTTCTGAACGAGCCAACCTCCCGGAATATGCAGTCTTGGTGTCTAACACATTCTCAAGGACAGGAAAGAACTCAGGAGAGCCCAGGGTTCAGGTCCCCTTTGGTTCCTCCTCTAGTACAGAGTCCCCTTTATCTAAGAGGACAGGACACCGAGGCTGCTGTCCGCGGTGCTGAACACAGCACCAGACCAGCAGACTGGTTCTCCATCTGCACGCTAGAATTGCTTGGGGACCTTTACAGAAACCCCAGACAGACTGAGAATCTCTGGATGTGGGGCCCTGATATCTGCATCGCTCAAGCTCCCAGTGACTCTCCTGTGAAACCAGAGAGAAGTCTTGTTCATCCCATGCCATCTTCCTTGCCCTCCCCTCTCCCTAGGATCTGCCTCCTGGGGAATCGCACGCTGTCTCGCCATGGCTTTGATGTCTGTGCCAAGCTGGCTTGGGAAGGAAATGAGACAGTGACCACACGGCTCTGGGGCCTTTTCTGTTCCTCCCGCCTCCTCAATGCCACCTGTGATGAGTACTTCACCCGAAACAATGTCACAGAGATCCAGGGCATTCCTGGTGCTGCCAGTGGCCTCATCAAAGGTCTGAGGGAAAGGGGCTGGTGGGGAATGCTGGGGGGGGGTCATAGATTAAGTGGTCAGGATTAAGGGTGTCCCTTGGGACTCAGTTCAATGAAATCAGCTTTAATCGAGCATCTTGTATAGGCCATGTCTTGTCTTTAAAATTAAGGTGAGGTAGAGGCAAAAGTGTGGAATTCACTTCACTGTTATTAAAAGAGAAAGCCTGTCTAATAAGAATTCTTGACCCACTAAGTACTCAACACTGTGCTAACACAGTGGGATCACAGTACAGACAAGTCTCAGTGTGGGGATTTTAGTGACAGACAGTGCATTGCTAATAAACTATGATCCATATAGCTATGTATTCAGTGACCAAAGAAACGCAAGGACACAGCGTCCGTGTGCATCAGGCCACAGGGACAGGGGCTTCCAACACTCGCCAAGGGAGCTCGTCCGTTATGTAGGGGAGTAAGGGAACACAAAGCAGAGAACAGCCTGCCTAATGTGTGTGCCATGAGGGGCATAGCATGTCCTCTGACCGCAAGCCATCCAGTGTGACTCGGAATTAACACACGAAGAAAGGGGGGCAAAAAATGATGCTAGAGAGGGTAGCGCGAGCCAGACTGTGGCAGGCCCCAGAAGCCATGCTGAGGAGTTACATCCTGAAGGGAGTGGGAAGCAGGAGAGGCAGTGGGGTACAGGAGGAGGCAGTGGGGTGCAGGGGAGGCAGTGGGGTACAGGAAGAAGCAGTGAGGTTCAGAGGGAGGCAGTGGGGTACAGGGGAGGCAGTGGGGTGCAGGGGAGGCAGTGGGGTGCAGGGGAGGCAGTGGGGTACAGGGGAGCCAGTGTTGTAAGTTTGGGACAAAGATGATTCTGTACCGAGAAACAATGGTGGTTTCAGTGGGACTGGAGTAGGAGTTCCAGCTAGAGTTACTCTTCTGCCCTGGAGGTGTTTGATCATGTCTGGACACACATACAAATAAACACACTCTTACTTTATTTTATTTTGCTTGTGTATACGTGTGCGTGTATGTACATGTATGTCATGTGTGCATATGGAGGTCATAGGACAACTTGCTGGAGTCTGTTCTCTCCTTCCACCATACGGGCCTCTGGGATTGAACCCAGATTATCAGGCTTGGCAGCAAGTGCCTTTACTCACTGAGCCATCTTGCTGGTCCCTGGAGATATTTTGGTCAGTAAAACCAGGGGGGTTGACAGGGCAGAAATGGTTCACGCTTTTTAATCCCAGGACTCTTGAGGTAGAGGCAGGCGGATCTCTTTGAGTTTGAGGCCAGCCTGGTCTACAGAGTGAGTTCCAGGACAGCCAAGGCTATACAGAGAAACCCCATTTCAAAAAACAAAAAGCAAACAAACAAACAAGAAACCCAGAGGGGTTGGGGCTGGATAGATGACTCAGAGGTGAAGAGAATTTGCTGCTTTTCCAGTGGACCTGGGTTCGAGCCCCAGCACTCACATGGTGCCTCACAACCATCTGTAACTCCAGGGAATCTGGTGCCTTCTGAACTCTGCAGGCTCCAGGCGCACATGTGGTGTGCATAGACACACACACAGACAAACATGCACACAGAAAATGAGACAAACCAGAGAGATCCTAATGCTCTCTCTAACACCCTAAAGTGCTATTTGTCAGCTTTCCAGAGGAGAGCCATCTACGCTACCCACCACTGGTGCATGGTGGTGGAGCCCCGGGACGGGAAGAAGAGACTTATTAGTGAGTGGTCACAGACAGAAGCTGGGATACTCTAAAGCAGGGAGGGGAACAGATGCAGTTGAGAGTAATGCCAGGGCCAGTGCCATTGCCAAGATGAGAGATGCAGGAGCCAGTTGGGGGCTTGAGAGCTGATTAGGTCACCTGGGGACATGGGAAAGTCAGTCTCAGAGAGGATCCTCTGTGTCTGTCCCACTAGATTGGACAATTTAAGGGCAGAGGCTCAGTCCTATTCAGCTTTGAAATTTGGGTTCACACCCTGGTACAAAGCAGGAGCTTGGGAAATGGCGGGATGTCTGAGGCCAGCAGCGGGGCGGGAGTGAGAGTTGGTTGGTCTTGACTTTCTGCTCCCCACGCCTACTGGTCCGAGCTCTGGCCCCCAACTTCTGGTCATCTCCCTGAGTACCTTCATCTTCCCACAGAGAACCTGTGGAGTTCCTACTTGACCAAAGGGGTGATTGTCGAAAGGCGTGGGATGCCCTCCGTGGGCCTAGCAGATGGTACCCCGGTTGACATGGACCACCCCTATGTCTTCAGTGATATGACCTCCTACTTCACCCTGCTTGTTGGCATCTACTTCCCCTCAGTCACAGGTGAATGGGAGCTTGGAGAGGGCGTCCTCTGCCTGGGAGTGGGTGGACAGGAGAGTCAGCGCCAAGACGAGGGGTCCTTCCTTTGATGACCCTGCCACCTAAGCCAGAGCTGATTGTCCAGGTGAAGGAACCTCAAAAGAGGTAGCATGTGAGGCACTGGGCCCCAAACTCCAATATGTGTCCTTTCCTCTGTGTCTCTGGCTACTATCTGAACTGCTCTCCTGCTTACAGGGATCATGGCTGGCTCGAACCGGTCTGGAGACCTTCGGGATGCCCAGAAGTCTATCCCTACTGGAACTATCCTGGCCATTGCTACCACCTCTGCTGTCTGTATCCTGCATAGCTGAGCTGTGTCTACCATGCGTGTGTGTGTGTGTGTGTGTGTGCATGTGTGCGTCAGTGTGGTGTGACACATTGCAGGAGGCACTGTAATTGTTACCTTCTCTGGTGGCTCAGGATGGGGGTGAGGGTGGGCACCACCATGCTAAAGATTCTCCTTCACTCTCTGCCTTAGACATCAGCTCTGTTGTTCTGTTTGGAGCCTGCATCGAGGGGGTGGTCCTACGGGACAAGTAAGGAAAGGAAATGGTTTTGTCCTGGGGGAGGGGTAGGTTCAGGAGGAAACAGACCTGGGGTGGGGAGGGGGCTGGGACCTGGGTAAGGGGCCATGGGTGGGAGCGCCCTCAGTTTCCTCTTATTAAATAGTTTCTCTTCCTTGTCATGGAAGCTTTAAAAAAAATCTCCTTAAAAAGATGTCACCTTTGGTTTGGAATAATGATGCACTTATTTTTTTTAATGATACGTTATTTAAGGTCTTTTTAGTCATTCATTCATTCACCTAGTAGTTCTGTGTATTGTTCACTGCCTTGAAGGTTCTGAGGGAAGCAAAGAGTAACACAGGTTTTTTCCTTTGTTTGGTTTTTTGTTTTGTCTTGGTTTTGGTATTTTTTTTTTGTCCTGAAGGAGCCCCCTGGGGTGATGGCCACACTTATAAACAGACCTAGATACAAAACACGAAGAGGACCCAGGGCTACAGAGAGCACACAGGGGTGCAGCGTGACCTGGTCAAGTGAACAATTTGCATACATTATGGCTGTTTTAGGCCAGTTTGGATTCCATTTATCTCCCTTAGTCGTAAGACCTCCCATGAGACTGCCAGGGTCCCACAGTTCCTCGCCACAGCTCTTTATCTAGCGTTTGAAGGATTTCAGTAGAGGCTCCTGTGAGAAAGGGCTGGAATGTGTGTGTGTGGGGGGGGTTGTTTTTTGTTTTTTGTACACTGTGATTTGTTCATCACCAACCACAGATCAAAAGCATTGGCTACAACTCAGCTTGTATATTTTCTTGGTCATGGTCTCCTAAACAATACAGTGTAACATCCGGGTCCAGAGCACTTCCAGTGTTTTGGGGGCCGGGTTGTAAGCCACCAGACGTGAGTCTGAGTGTATAGGCGAGTGTACACCTGCCAATGGGTACTGTGACATCTATAATGAGTGAGCGCCACAGAACCTGGCATTTGGGGAGCAGGGGTACTCATACCTACCCCCTGCTGATCTTACCTGATGGTCACCTCACTCTTCCTTCCTACTTTATTTAAAAATTTTATTTATTGTTGGACCGTGTTGTTGGCACACTCCTTTAATCCCAGCACAGAAGCAGACAAATCTCTGTGAGTTTGAGGCCAGCCTGGCCTACAGAGTGAGTTTCAGGCTAGCCAGGGCCCCATAGAGAAACCCTGTCTTGAAAACCAAAATAAATAAATTATTTATTGCCAGGTGTGGTGGTGCATGCTTTTAATCTCAGCACTCTGGAAGTAGAGGCAGGCAGACATCTGTGGGTTCAAGGCCAGCCTGGTCTACATAGTTCCAGGACAGCCAGGGCTATATAGAGAGACCCTGTCTCAACCAACCCCCTCCCAAATGTAATTACTTAATTAATTAATTATCTATTTATCGTTAGTGTGTATGTATGATGAGAGGGCTGTGTGCATGTGTGTGCAGGTGCATGTGTGCCATGGCACATATGGACAGTCAGAAGACAACTTTCAAGAGTTGGTTCTCTCCCTCCACCGTAGATTCTGAGGATTAAGCTCAGGTCTGAAAATTTTGCACCTGACTGTTATTTTAGAGTAGGTTGACGTCCATACATCTCATTTAATCATAGAGCTGTCATGAGACCACCAAAGGTCCAGCAGTCCCTTGATCCATAGCTCTCCACCTGGTGTCGGAAGTACCTCAGCAGTGTTCCTGTGAGCACATCTGGGGGACAGAACTCCTCAGCCGCCGAGGCAGCGGTCCTCCTCTGCTCTCTTTTCTCTTCCTCTCCCCTTCCCGCTTACTTTCCTTTCTTTCACTGTTTTACCTGCATGTATGTCTGTGCATCACATAAATGCCTGGTGTCCATGGAGACCAGAAGTCAGTTGCTGGATCCTCTGGGTCTGGGGTTACAGGAAGTTTGTGAAGTGAAATGTGGGTGCTGGGAATTGAACCCAGGTCATCTGGAAGAGCAGCCAGTGTTCTTAATAGATGATCCATCTATTCTGCACATCCCTGTTCTGTGGAGCTAGGGTCTTGCTCAGCTGCCCAGGCTGTTCTGGAGTTCTTGGACTCAAGGGATTCTTCTGCATCAGCCTCACAGGTGGCTGGGACTATGGGTAGTTGCCACCACGTCCCTTCCATTTTGAGACAGTGCCACAGATGCAAAATTCTCTCCTTTGGTTTTATTTTGTTTTATTCTTTTTCTTTAGACAGGGTTTCTCTGTGTAGCCCTGACTGTCCTGGAACTCACTCTGTAGACCAGGCTGGCCTCGAACTCAGGGATCCACCTGCCTCTGCCTCCCAAGTGCTGGCACTAAAGCTGTGAGCCACCATGGCTATGGCTGGCCTAATTATTTCTCCTCTTCCTCCTCTTCCTCCTCCTCTTCTTCCTCCTCCTCCTCCTTTTTTAACATTAATTTATTGTATGGATGTGCACGTGTGTATTGTATGTGTATGCACACACACATTTGTGCCATAGTGCACATGTGGAGGTCAGAAGACAACTTGTGGGAGTCAGTTCTCTCCTTCTACCACGCGGGTGGGTCACGACATGCAGCCAGGGTCCTTCCCTGCTAAAGCTATCTTGCAGGCCCCTCCCCTTTTATTCTTAACACCACCAGCACACGACGAAGCCAGGGCCTCATGGAGATGCTGTAGTCCCAGAGAGCCGAGTGACTAGCTCAAGACCATCAGGCAAGCAAGTGTTTATTAAAATCATGTTCACACCATGTTCTGGGCACACTTTTCATATCCCGTCTCCTATTCTCTCTCCGTTTGTGTGAGGTAGGTTCATGGAGATTCTCAGATTAGAGTTGAGGAGGGTCAGTGATATGCTCAAGGTCACACAGGCAGGGTCAGTGATGTGCTCACAGTCACACAGACAGTACTGCAGATACTTGGCTTTGTCTCTCCATTGACCCTTGTAATGCCTAACCCCGTGGCCAGCACCCTATTGGGCAGGCCATCTGTCTGGGGTGACCTACTCTGGAATCCAGATGGCATTGTTCACCCAACGTCTCTGTGCCCTCCCTGTCTCTTTCCAGGTTTGGGGAAGCTGTGAATGGCAACCTGGTAGTGGGCACCCTGGCCTGGCCTTCTCCCTGGGTCATTGTCATAGGCTCTTTCTTCTCTACCTGTGGGGCTGGACTACAGAGCCTCACAGGGGCCCCACGTCTGCTGCAGGCCATCTCCCGGGATGGCATAGTGCCCTTTTTGCAGGTCAGTATGACAGAGCTACTCCATATAAAAGATTAGTCATCTGGTCCCCAGTCCAGGAGACACTGAACCAGGGCCATCTCCAGCCCTGAGCTCCTTCCTGTGTAGTGTCTCACAGCGACACTAAAAGAGAAGGGACCTTATTTGGACCCATGGTCAGTACCATCTATAGCACTGTCTGCTCTTAGGGGAAAAGTAGATAGCTTGTCTCTATCTTAGGGGACAGTCAGGGATTCACAGAGCCAGACACAGGACAAGGGAATGTTCTCTTTTTCTGTGGTCCTAAAGAAAAAAAGACTATAGAACAAACATACAGACACACCTCGCCTATCCCTCAGGAGCCTCGTTCCCTCTGGGGGGTCGTTCAGTGTTACTGCACTGGGATGTCAGTGAGGGTAGGTGGGGCAGAGAGAGCCTGCTGTTCCCTTGAGTTCCCTAGATGATGCAGAATACTCTTTTCCTAGCTCCTTAACGGTCATAAGGGTCCCATCTCTATTCGCCCGGTCCCCAAGACTGATGACTGCTCTGTTCCTAGGTCTTTGGCCATGGCAAAGCCAACGGAGAGCCGACCTGGGCACTGCTGCTGACTGCCTGCATCTGTGAGATCGGAATCCTCATCGCCTCCCTGGATGAGGTCGCCCCCATCCTTTCCATGTGCGTACCAGGTCTGGAGCCCACCTGTTGGCCTCGCGAGCCTCTTCCTAGGTCTCCCCCGCCCCCGGCCACCTTAACAACCCCCAAGTTCTGCAGTGGTCACAGAATCCTGTCCTTGGCTATGCAGGCGCACACACGTCCAGCCTTTCCCTCGTCTTCTCCCAACCTCTACTCCCCTCAAAGTCCTGTTCCGTCTTCTAGTCTCAGTCTCCCTTTCTGCACCCCCTGCTTCTGTTTCACCTCGGTATCTCTGCATTGCAGGTTTTTCCTGATGTGTTACATGTTTGTGAACTTGGCTTGCGCGGTGCAGACACTGCTGAGGACGCCCAACTGGAGACCACGCTTTCGCTATTACCACTGGTGGGTGCCCCTTCCTGCACCCCTGCCCACAGGGCCATATCTTACCTCTCCTTAGCCCCACTTCAGACCCGAGGTCATCGAGCTGGTCATCGAGAGGTCCCATCCTCTCGAGCTTTTGTATCCTGTTAGCTCTAGGAAGGTCATAGCTCTGGTCTTCTGGGTACAAGCAGCAGCGTGACAGACAGAAAGTAGTCTCAGTGACGATCTCTTCCTGTTCCGTAATGCTCAACCTCTTACAGGGCAGCATGGAGGTTAGAATCTACCAGACTCAAATTCACAGGCTGATTGTCCACTTACTAGCTCCTGGAATCTGGGCTGGTGATGGAGCCTCTTGGAACCTCAGTTTCCCCAGCTGGGAAATGGGCACAATAGACACACTCCCTCCTGGGTTACTGGGGGAACACATTGGCCCCGGATCCAGGGAGGACTCAGCCACAGACCTCCTCAACATGTCACTCTGTGTGGGCTTTCCTCTGTGATGGGAAGGACCGTGCTCACTCCACTCAGAAAAAAACTGAGTTCACGGTGGGTGACTGGCCCAAGATTATTGGATAATGGACTGAAGGCCACATGACTCCATAGGGCTATTCTTGCTGCTGGCCTCCTTCTGGAAGGTCCTGTTTCCAGTGTGTCCATAGACCTCTGTCTCCGAAACCGCTTGAACCCATGTACCTGAGGCTACTGGCAGGCAGGGTCGAAGGGACAGAGATGGGGCAGTGATTCGGGTGTCCTGTCTATGGCTACTTATTTAGAAAGCCCCGTGTCTGCATGGCTCAGGGTGACAACAGGGTGGGAGTTAGGCCTGCATGACCATGTCTTGCACAGGCCTTGCCTGCTACCTTATTCTTGCTGTCTAAGCCAGTGTCACCGTCAGCCCTGCCAGGGTTCAGGGACAGGCTCTCTTTATTTTTCCAGGACTCTCTCCTTCCTGGGCATGAGCCTCTGCCTGGCCCTCATGTTCATCTGCTCCTGGTATTACGCGCTGGTGGCCATGCTCATCGCCGGGCTCATCTATAAATACATCGAGTACCGGGGGTAGGTGTCGGGGGAGGGCGGGCAGGGTGAGGGGTGACTGGGTGGTGGTCCGGGGCTGGAACACAGGGATGAGGTGATACGGGCTAGGTCTGGACATGAGGCTTGAGAAACGGACAAGCTAGTGTCCAGATTTAGGGATGATTTCAAAGGGATGCAGCTCGACTACACCGGGAAGCCAGAGCGATGCGGGAGAGATGGCGGCCGTGCCCTGGGCCTGCCAATTCTGTGAGATGTTCCCCCTGCTGCTCCTGGTTTTCTGGACTCATATAATTCCCTTCCTGGTCCCCAGGGCGGAGAAGGAGTGGGGGGATGGAATCCGAGGCCTGTCTCTCAGTGCCGCACGCTATGCTCTCTTGCGCCTGGAGGAAGGACCTCCGCATACGAAGAACTGGAGGTAAGCAGTAAGGGGGTACCTGCTGAGGGGTTCAGGGTAGGGATGGCAAGGAAGCAGGGATCAGATTTATCTCTCTGACTTTGTTTGGCTGAGTGGTACCTTCCCACACCCCTGACCCCACCTCATGTCATCCCTCCTTCTACAACACTATGGTAAACTGAGACCCAGACATTTGTTCTCCAAATCTATTCACTGTGGCAGCCTCCCGGCCATGCATTTGTCTATTCGATCATTCTATTCCTTGTGAAAAATAATTCTTAAACTCATGACACATGGCAAACTCTCTTCCTAGCTCTTGGGGGATGCTGCCAGCTCCACAGATCTGTGGAGAGAGATGCACAGAGAGGCAGATTGACATCAATTCTGTGGGACTGATCTCTGCTTGAGGGTAGTAGGGTCTGCCAGGAGTCTCCAGGCTAATGCCAGTGTTTCTACTGAAGATGAGAGGCTTTAGGGCTTCGAGAGTCTTCCTCCTCTGCCTCTTAGGTCAGGTACTTCCTAAGTGGCTACTGCACACACCCAGCTCAGCTTCTGTTTCCCTGGTTCCATCAAGGGTCAGGTTGGAAATCCGAATTATAGCCATGTTACCAACCTGGGCTTCCCAGATGCTGAGCTTGGTACTGTCTGAAGGTTCCCAAGTGGACAGACAGCACAGGGTCCAGCCTAGAGTAGGTACTTGGTCAATACTGTGAAAGAGATGGAGGGTTGGAGGGACGTGAAGCTGAAGGCATAGAGAAGTGGCCGTACATGGTTGGAAGAATGCAGGGTTAAGCATATGCACAGAGAGGAGTCTATCCGGGTGAATAGATGGATGTGTGAATGGGTAGCAGGTGGGTGGATGTGTGGGCGGGCGACTGAGTGAATAATGCCTGGTAGGTAAATTCATCTGGAGACTGCCGATGACTGAAGGATGAAATGGACGAGTGGGCGGTTGAATGGATAGATGAATGGGGTGTATGGAGAGACAGGTGGGCGGGTGGATGGATAGAGAGGTATGGGGAGACCGCTGGAGGGCTTGCTGCTCAAGGGAAGTTGATGCTGCCCCTTCTAGAAGGTTATGGTTGATGGGGCCCAGGCGTGGGGGAATAGAAGAACAGACGGGTAAACTGATGTGGGTCATGTGGTGGGAGGGTGGGTGGTTGGGAGGTGGGAGGTGGGTCACGTGGTCCTGCACCCTCTTCAGGCCCCAGCTCCTGGTGCTGGTGCGTGTGGACCAGGACCAGAACGTGGTGCACCCGCAGCTGCTGTCCTTGACCTCTCAGCTCAAGGCAGGGAAGGGCCTGACCATCGTGGGCTCTGTCCTTGAGGGTACCTTTCTGGACAACCATCCTCAGGCTCAGCGGGCAGAGGAGGTGAGGAGAGGCCGGGTAGGGTGGAGAAGTCAGGGTCTGAAGGGAGCTGAAGTCCCCGCTGTTCCTGCCTTCAGTGTGCCTTTGGGATCACAGGGCACTCGGGAGTTTGTCTTCTCCTTAGAAGCCGAGCCTGAGGGCCAGAGAGTGAGCGAGTGCCTAAGATGTCACCCCATAGCGGCTCAGTGCATGAAGCGCTTGCTTGCTGTAAAAGGACCTGACCTCAGGTTCTGAGCACCCGCCCCACGGAAAAGCCAGGCCCTGAGGGAGCGCATCTGTAATTCTAGCACTGAGGGCAGGCGTGGAGATAAGAGGATCCCAGGAGCCCATTGGCTAGCAAGGCTAGCCAATCAGTGAGCTCTATGTTTAATGAGTGACTCAAAAAAGTAAAGTGGAGGTCGGTTAGGGGACACAGCTAATGTTGACCTCAGGCCTCCAACCCCATGAACATCTGTGCACGTGCACACATACAATTCAACCTATAGGACCATTGGCTAATAGAGGCAGAAGGGCCCATTTTATGGAAGAAGGAAACTGAGGCTTAGAGGCCAGGTTACCTAAAGTCAGAAACTACTTATCTTGCTGGAAGAGGAAATCTTTTAAAATGTCTTCAAATTCAAGGATCTGCTGGGCACGGTGATGCTCGCCTTTAGTCCCAGCCTTTGCCAGGCAGAGGTGGATGGATCTCTGTGAGTTCGAGGCCCGCCTGGTCTACATAATAAGTTCCAGGACAGCCAGGGATACACAGAGAGACCCTGTCTCAATAAACAAACAAACAAACAAACAAATAAATAAATAAATGCCGGGCGGTGGTGGCGCACGCCTTTAATCCCAGCACTTGGGAGGCAGAGGCAGGTGGATTTCTGAGTTCAAGGCCAGCCTGGTCTACAGAGTGAGTTCCAGGACAGCCAGGGCTACACAGAGAAACCCTGTCTTGAAACACCAAAAATAAATAAATAAATAAATAAATAAATAAATAAATGAAACGAAACTAAAAACAAATTCAAAGATCTTGTAGGAGGAGCCCAAGGCCCAGAGAGGGACGGCAGCTTTCTGAAGTCACAAGGCTGGCTGGAAGTCTAGCCAGAATTTGCACATGCCCCTGGCTCTGGGTCACCTGCTTCTGTTACACCCACAAAGGAGTCTACAGAGCCACTGTGGAAGTGTCTAGAACCCAGTGGGTAGAAGAGGAAGTAGGCCCTACCTAAGACTCAGGCCTGTCTTCCCTTAGGGTTATAGCTGGGAGTAGAGAAAAGGGGACCTAAGGGAGGTGAGGTGGGATGGGGAGGGGCACCCCTAATGGCTTGTGACAGTTGCTGTTTCCGCCTCACTGAGCCGTTCACACCAATCTATCAAGACTTGGAGCTGGAGGCCCCAACTGGTCAGGACAACTCAACATGGACTGGCCGAGAGCATGCTGGGTACCAGGCTCTAGGCTAGGCATAAGGCAGAGCAAGAGACCAAGTGTTAGCCACAGGCCACGGCCCCACACGGGAGGCTCCAGCCCCATTAGGCACCATTGAGTGCTGCGCTGGGTTAATGACACCAGCTCTAGAACACATTACGGCTATGATACAGGGCAGTGTCCTGAGCCCTCTCATGAATTGAGACGTGTAATTCTCCCGATTCCTGAGCAGATCTGCCCCACCCTGGGGAGATAGGAGTAGAGGTTAGTAGAGGTTGCCTGAAGCCACAGCCAGGAGGTGGCAGTGATGGAAATTAGCCCGTGTGTGTTTGACACCAGGGCAGTGGTTGAGGGCAGAGCAGTTGAAACCACTCTTGGCTTGTCCAATTCTCACACTAGCAGCCTGTCCTTAAGTGAGACTTTCTTTCTCTGAGCCTCGGTTTCCTCATGGATAGAATGGGAACAACAAGAACCCTTCCCTCAGCGCAGATTAAATGTGCACTGAAAACACTTAGCACTATTCTCGTTAATTACGTGTGGCCATGTAGAATATCCTGGCTTAACTGTGGTCTAGGAGGGTGCTGTCTGGGGAGGATGGCCTCTGAGCAGAGGGAGGCAGGCTTTAATGGATGATGGGATCGGGAGCACGCGGGGCAGCAGTGGAGAATGTGCGGAACAAAGGGCAAGTTAGAGCAGCAGTGGGGAGTGGGGAGGCTCCGCAGCTCATCCCGCGGAGAGGGAACAGGGACGGCAGATGACGGGGTTCCGGGCTGGGTCCTAGAGTTGGATAAGATCAGAGTTGAGGTTCAGGAAGATAGGATAGATGCAGAGAGGGAGAGGGTGGGGGGAGGGATGAAAAGATGGGAGGGAGTCTGTGAGACCCAGCCCCAGCCCCAGCACAGGGTGTCTGAGGCTGGCCCTTATCGACACATACCCTCCCCACAGTCTATCAGGCGCCTGATGGAGGCTGAGAAGGTGAAGGGCTTCTGCCAGGTAGTGATCTCCTCCAACCTGCGTGACGGTGTGTCCCACCTGATCCAGTCTGGGGGCCTCGGGGGACTACAACACAACACCGTGCTGGTGGGCTGGCCTCGAAACTGGCGGCAGAAGGAGGATCATCAGACATGGAGAAACTTCATTGGTACTGATGCGGTGGGCTCAGGGATGAAGGGCTGGCTCTGGGATGCTTTGCTTCTGAGGGTTTTCTGAGCACAGTGTGTGTGTGTATGTGTGTGTGTGTGTGTGTGTGTGTGTGTGTGTGTGTGTAAGCACATGCAGGTGATACCACACATCAGCTTCTGTGTCAGGCCCTGGGAGGAAGACAGGGCAGGAAAGGGCAGAGTGAGGGCTGCAGCTTCACAGTCACTGAGGTCAGGGTCTGGTCTGTCCTAGATGTGTCCACCCAACACTTATAGAATGCATTTGGCGTACCAGGTAAGTCGAGGCTTTCTCTAGTGCTCTCATGGCCGTGAGCACTAAGCACTGGCATCTGCATGTTGGTGTGAGACAGAGACAACAGAGACAGAGAGACAGAGAGACAGAGAGACAGAGGAATTTGCCTGGGTCACACAGCTGGGAAGCCATGTTTTAAACAGCCAGAGGCTCCCCTGCTAACTCCAAACAGTTCCGATCTTTTAAGGATTCAGTGAGGCCACACATGGTGGGTTCTTGATAATCAAACGAGGTCTAGGTTGGGGAGGGGCTCAGTAGGTAAAGTGCTTACCAGGAAAGCATGAAGACCAGAGTTTTATCCTGAAATCTAGAGGGCCACAGTATTGGGGGTCAGAGACTGGAGATCCCCTGGGATTCAGCTGCCAGCCAGTCTAGCCTGCTTTGTAAGCTCTAGGTCAGTCAGGTCAGTTAGAGCCCTATCACAAACAAACAAGCAGCCCCAAGAAGCTGGACAGCTCTTGAGGAACTGATAAGGGTGCCTGAGATTGACATCTGCCGTCCATATACATCTACATGTGTACCCACATAAATACCCCCCAGACAGACAGACAGACAGATACACACACACACACACACACACACACACACACACACACACACACACA
>NW_021604638.1:9738462-9813824 GCF_004785775.1 Grammomys surdaster | reverse complement strand
ACACACACACACACACACACACACACACACACACACACACACACACACACAAAGAAAAAAGAAGAGGGGATATTATTGCCATTTAACAGGTGGGAAAACTGAGCCCAGGAGAGAGGGATTGAAGTACTTTTAAACATCCAGTAGATGATGAGGCCCAGGTGGTGCTGGTATTCTGATGGAACTGGAGCTCAGGGTGAAGGTCAGATGGGGGAGGGAGGTGAGTGCTGGGTGCCAGGAGACAGAGTGGCTTTTCTTGAGCATTGGGAGAACTGGTCACTGTTGCCCTCTGGTCCTTTTTTGGTCTTTCCAAGAACTGGTCCGGGAAACTACAGCCGGCCACCTCGCCCTGCTGGTCACCAAGAATGTTTCCATGTTCCCCGGGAACCCCGAGCGCTTCTCGGAGGGCAGCATAGACGTGTGGTGGATCGTGCATGACGGGGGCATGCTCATGCTGCTGCCCTTCCTGCTGCGTCACCACAAGGTGGGTGTGCGTGGCCAGCTGTGGCGTGGGGAGGGATGCGTGCATGCAGGTACCTCCGTGGGGAGGCTCCGGGCTCTGGTCAAGGGCAGCCTCCATGCCCTCTGCTCTCCCTTATCTGTGGGGGGACGGGCATTTTGCTGAGGCTCAAGGCTCTAGGCTTGGCTTGTCTCTTAGCCTCTGGCTGGACCTTTCAGGATTGCCTTTGATCCTTGCAGGTCTGGAGGAAATGCAAAATGCGGATCTTCACTGTGGCCCAGATGGATGATAACAGCATTCAGATGAAGAAAGACCTGACCACATTTCTGTACCACTTACGCATTACTGCAGAGGTGGAGGTGGTGGAGATGGTAGGTCCCTAGGAGCCCCCGAAGTTCTTAACGTCCTAGCTGGGGCTCTTTCCTTTTGGCTGAGGCACCAATCAGGACCGTCCAGATAGCCGTCAGCAGAAGATGCAGGTCGTCCTCCCCTGTGAACCTGTCTTAACCTCTTACATTGTCACCCAAGGGTTCAGCCAGCCAGCCAGCCCTCACCTACAAGAGTAGCCGCCATGTTGAAGAGCGCCACTCTATGACAGACTGCCATGTGCACTTGGCACGTCTCATGGCCTCCAGCGAGATACACACTTTGATGTTTTCATTCCCAGTTAGAACATTGAGACACAGAAAGGTTTGGTGACTGACCGCACAACACAGTGAGCAGCAGAAGCAGGATTCAAACCCAGGCGGGCTGCTGCATGGTCTCTGTTCCCCATGGGCCACACTGTCCCACTCGCGTCTCTCCACCTCCCCAGCGTAGCCACGCCTCATGCTGTGTCCATTAACCTACCCCTGCGTCCGTTCACTCAGCACCCCATTCATCCGGGTGTGTGTTCATTCATCTCTCGTTCTCTTCTTCTCCTTCTTCATTCGCTCAGGTAATTAATTAATTAATCAAGACATTCATCAGTTCACGATTCACACCCTTGGTTCTGTGTTGGGTGCACAGGGAACAAGCTGCCTGTTCTCCCAGGCCATGGTTTGGTCCCTGGCCTCCTACAGCCTTGGTGCTAGGACACATGATCAGAAGCTGCAGGCTGGTGGGAGGGGGGAGGCTCCTGCCTCCCCGCCTTGGCCTTCCTTAGTTCCAAGCCGCTGTCGTTGTCCTCCCTACCCATAGCATGAGAGCGACATCTCAGCATACACCTACGAGAAGACTTTGGTAATGGAGCAACGGTCTCAGATCCTCAAACAAATGCACCTCACCAAGAATGAGAGGGAACGGGAGGTGAGGACACCCCAGTGGGGATCGCAGAACCACAAGCTACTTCAGACTGTGGGCCTGCACAGATGTGGGAGGTTCTGGGCCGCCATCCCTGGTCATCAGGAATGCTGCATTCACCTTAGCCCTCCGTCACCTCCTAACGCTTGGCTCCCCTGCTGTGGGGGCTGGCTACACGTAGCTGTTGCCTCTTTTCCAGCCCCCTCACAGAGACTTTGGCATGGAGACAGACTTTTGCCTCTGTAGGAGACTTCTAGGCCTGAGGGAGAATAGTGGATGCTAAATATGTATGGATGACGAGTTCTCAGGGGGTGTGTGCTGCCGGTGTGGGAGTCAAGGGTTCATGTAACAGACTCGCCGAGTGGGGAACAGATGGGATATAAAGACATGGATGTTGGGGAGGAGCGGGCGAGCCTCCTAGGGGATTGAGTGAAGGGCTCTCAGGAGAGGTAGTGCTGAGCACCCCACGGGGTAAGGTCTCTTCAGTTTCAATCACTGGCCTCCTGGAGTATGGATAAAAAGATCCACCCCAGGGAATGGAGTCACTGGGGGAAGTGAGGGATGCTGCTGCCCAGGGCTGGGACAGAAGAGCCCCTGGAAGCCACAGCTGGGGAATGAGTGGCGGGCCCCACAGGTGAAGGTAAAGAACCCCGAGTTCTCTCAGGTGGGGAGGATCTGCTTTTCAGAATGTGGCTGATATGTATTCAGGGTAATGACTGCTGAGCCCTTGAAGGACAGGGGAGTCACCCAGGGTGACAGCAGAAGTGATAAGAAATGCCCTGTGCTGGGACCAGCTAGAGTGATGTGGGACCATGGTGCTAGGCTCAAGCCTGCCGTGCCAGGTGTTAGACCGCTGGCTGCCAATGGCAGGAAAGTCTGGGCTCTAGAGACCAGGGACCAGGGCAGCAATGCAGTAGGTGTTTGATCTTGAGGCACTCGGCTATTTTTACAATGTGTGCCTCCTAGGACCGTGTGTAACCTGGGTAAGCATCAGCTGTAGTAATGGCTCTTGGCAGGGCGTGGGCGGTGACCCCCAGCAGGGCTGGTTCCAACCTATGTCACTCTTTAGATCCAGAGCATCACAGATGAGTCTCGGGGCTCCATTCGGAGGAAGAATCCAGCCAACACTCGGCTCCGCCTCAATGTTCCGGAAGAGACAGCTTGTGACAACGAGGAGAAGCCAGAGGAGGAGGTGAGTGGCTGGGGTGGCCTGGGTCTGGCTAGTGGCAGCAGAAACTTTGGCCACCAAAAGTTGAACCATCATCCCTACCTCAGGTGCAGCTGATCCATGACCAGAGTGCTCCCAGCTGCCCTAGCAGCTCACCGTCTCCAGGGGAGGAGCCTGAGGGAGAGGAGGAGACAGACCCAGAGAAGGTGCATCTTACCTGGACCAAGGATAAGTCAGTGGCTGAGAAGAATAAAGGCCCCAGTCCCGTCTCCTCCGAGGGCATCAAGGATTTCTTCAGCATGAAGCCGTACGGGCCTGGGGCTGCATCTGGGGGTAGGGTGGGCCTAAAGGTGTTTAATATGGCAGAGTAACTGGGCAGGAGGGTCGTGATCTGGCAGTTTGACTACCAAGGGCAGGACTTGCCTGGGTTTCCTCAGTTCAAGACTTATAGGGCTGGGCTTGATCAGTAGGGGTCAGGACCCACTCCCAAGTGCAGCTGTTGTAAGGGTGAAGGTGGTGGTGGGGCAACGCTTATCCTGGGCAGATGGTGGCTGGCTCAGCGGGGTGCCTCTTTTCCTGACCCCTCTCTTTTTCTTTCTCTCTTTGCTTCTCTTTGTGTTTCCTGAAGGGAGTGGGAAAACTTGTAAGTGCGCCACCATTTCCATCTTCTCTTCTAGGTTTCTAGGGTTCCTACTCCACGGAACCCTCAAGGGGTGTCTCTGGCCATTGTCCAGCTTGGAGAGTTCTGGGGTTGGGGGAGGTCCCAGGCTGGCAAGCAGCAGGCCCGAGCAGCCCGACTCAGGCTGGGAGGGCAACCAGACCTAACTCTTCCTGGCCTGGGCTCACGTCCACACTTCCTCTCCTTTCTTCTGCAGGAACCAGTCCAACGTGCGGCGCATGCACACAGCTGTGCGGCTGAACGAGGTCATCGTGAATAAATCCCGGGATGCCAAGCTGGTTTTGCTCAACATGCCCGGGCCTCCCCGCAATCGCAATGGTGATGAAAACTGTATCCTGGACTTAAGGGGAAGAGGGAGGTGGACGGCACCGTCCGTGGGTCCTCTAGCCTGGGATAGAAACCCTAGGACAGCTGAGGAAAGGCGCAGGCTGTCTCCTTGACCAGCTCTCAGACATGGAATTCCTGGAGGTCCTCACTGAGCAACTGGACCGGGTGATGCTGGTCCGCGGTGGCGGCCGAGAGGTCATCACCATCTACTCGTGAAGGCCAGGACCTGCCACTCCGCCCCGAGCGCGCCCGGCCCGCGGCCCCGGAGCCCTCGCCGCGCCTCCCCGCCGCTGTCACCGTTTACATAAGACCCTGTTGCCCGTGCCCTGGCCCCTTTCCCTCCCGCTGCCTGCAGCCCGGAGGCCTTGCCCGTCGGGGCTGACCCGGAGGGCGGCCCGTGGGCCCCTTTCCTGAGCCCGGCCTCACCCCGCCGGAGCAGACGTTGCAATAAAGGTGGCGAGGCGGCGTGGAGAGGAGCGGAACCGTGGTCCCGGGCCGGGCAGCCCCGAGCCCGTCCCTCCCCACGCCCCGCCGCGCTCCCCCTGGGACCCTGGTCGCCGAGCCCGAGCGCCGCTCGGCCGCGCTATACATAGTGTACAGGAGACATCGCGTGTATTTTTAATGTCCCCATATTTCTGTAACTAGAAACGCAACGGACTCCTCGCCACGGCCGCGCTCTCCTCGCTGCGGGCGCCCAGGAAGGCGGAAGCCCGGGGAGCCAGGTTTCCCTGCGCTGAGAGCCAAGTGCTTTAAGGCCGGAGCTCTCCCTTCCCTTTCCTGTCCACGGCCTGGGCTTTCCTCTCTTCCCTCCAGTTCTTGGCGAACACAGGTGAGACGGCGGCCGACTTCGGTGGATGCGAGCTTCCCGGCGGCCAGGAGGGGGAGGGATCGCCCCTCCATGGGGAGAAACTGAGGCCCGCGCCCACCGAGGAAGCCCTGCCCCGTGCCTTCGTGGAGGAGCAGGCGTCTCTCCTCTCTTGGCTTGCCGCCTGCTCCTCCTGTCCCGTGGCTCCTCGCCAAAGACTGAATTCGTGGAGCTGGAGGGCACACCCTCCCCAGTTTCCTTCCTGGGACAGGCGAGGGGCCAATGTCAGTCTAGGGGCCGACTCACCAGGAGGCCTCGCGCGCAGCCTCTGATATTCCCTCTCTTGGTCCCCATTCTGCAAGTCTTGCCCGGGGACCAAGTTGCCTGGTTTTTCTGGGGCTGAGCTTTGCTGCCTAGCGGCAGGTCCTTAGCTACTGTCTCTCCAGATACCAGGTCCTGGAGTAGGGATGGAGTCATACAGGCTGTTGTTCCTAGTGCTTCTCTGCCCTTTTCCGAGTAGGACCCAAGGCCTTTGGCTTTCCTAACTCATCCTTGGCGCTTCCGCTCCACCAGCCCCACCTGTGGGGAGGTGCCCTCAGCCCCTTAGAGAGGCGTTTGGCTGGTTCCCTTCCCCCAGGGCATGGTTACTAAGAGGGCAGGCACTGCATGCTCCTTTAAGCACCCTCTGGGACTGGGTACAGTGCCTCCAGCCCCAGGGCCCTGGCCTGCGCACCTAGTTAGACACCATGCCCACTCCAGGCCCAGGGCCACTAGCTGACCTCACCACCTCTTTTTCCTTGAGCCCAAGGCAGAGAGAGCTGCAGCTGAGCCATCATGACAGGCTCAGGTGTGGCCAGTGGCAGGGCTGGAGGGACCCTGCCCTGTTGCTTGGCTTAAGACCCCTCTGAGATTTGATGGGGACTGGATATTCTTCCAGGCAGTAGCCATCAAGTTGGAAGTGTAGGACCCAGGACCCGTCATCCTTCAAGACTGCCCTCCCTTGCCGTGGTTTTGCCTTTTGGGCAAGAGAGGGACTGGGCAAACGGGGAGGAGGCAGTATCAACACCAATTAGGGAACCAAAGTTGCACTACCTGGGCCCAGACTCTGGTTGACAAGAGCAAAGTTTCCGTTGATGAAAACAAACAGCCCACAACAAAACCCCCAGTTTTCTGTGCTCCATGTGCAATATTTGTTATGAACCTTGTGTCGTTCAAGTCACCTTTATAATCACTGTAGCTAGATGTTCCATGTCCATCCAGGTGACTTCTACTCTGAGTGCAATATTTCAATAGCCTGGTAGTGAGAAGAGTGTTGCTTCTGTTTCAGCAGACCTATGTGCAGGGCAATGCAATGCAGTCCAAACCCTTGTAAATAGGAGAGGTTGCAAGCCAAATCAAGAGTATTTATCGTTATTACTATTATTATTAGGCCTGCCTTTAATTTTAGTGTTTCGGTATTTCGCACCCTGCCTCAGTATTGATCTTGTGTTCTTTGTGCCAATATGCAAAGGAGAGGGTCCACTCTTTCCTTTACTGTTGAATGCTCCCATTTAATGCTTTAAGGCTTTTACTGTGTTAATTTTTTAGGTACCTGTCTGCACACAATGCAATAAAAATAATTTTATTACACCCTTGATAGCCTGAGGGGTACGGTTTAGATACTTCAGGAAGTCAAATTCACCATCAGCACTTGAAGCTTTGGATTTTCTTGAGACAGAGTTTCATGGAGCCCAGGCTGGGCTGGAACTTGGCCAGTTAGATATTAGGTGGGAAACGCTAGCCTCTGCTTACAGAAGTAAGCACAGCAGCTTTGGGGCCCTGTGCCTGAGCTAGGAGGTGCTTCCTAGACATCAGGTCACATGGTACCCTCTGGGAGGCAGCAAGTCTTCTCTAGAGGACGCTCAGGACAGTCATGCCACGTGTATTAAAGGCTCTTCAGGGCCTCCATGTTCCGACTATAGGTTATGCCAAACTCCTGCACAACGGGCAACAACAGGCATGAAGGCAAAAGGGGAATGAAAACCATCGCCCATAAAGGCTCCTCACAACGGCTTCCTTCCCTGTAGCAGGTCTTGGACACCCCTGTGATGACACCCCTGTGATGACACCCCTGTGATACGCGGTCTCTATAGCAGCAGGACAGAGCAGGACAGTTTGCTGTAGGCATTACTCTCAACACTTCTCACTAGGCGGACAGCACATGGAAGTTTAGGCTGAGTACAGAGATTCTGATCTTGGGGAAAATGCTCAGCAGAGGTGCTGTAGACACACCCAAGAAAGATTAGCACAGGTCTGGCTTTTTCATTTTAATTAAAAAGTAATTATTTCATTTTATCAACAACACAAGAGTTCCAAAGAGGGGAGAGAAACCCACCGTATAACACAAACAGATCAGAACATAAACTGCTGCCATTTGGGGACTTGGCTTTGAAACTGGTTTGCTCAGCCTCTGGCAGGGACTCAGCTGGAGTTCTCACTCTTGCTGCCCAGCCTGACTCTCCTCCAGACTTAATCCCTGCCCGGGATTCTAATGAGCAGGTTTTCCCAAAGGAAAAGGTGCTTCTTCCTTTGGCTCTACTCAGGGCAGCAGCCAGAACCCTTCTCTAAGTATCACCCTGTCTCAAAAGTTATGAATGCTGTTCTGTGTGAGAACGTATCCAACTACCACAGTCTAACATCAAATGGTCCCTGTCTCCTGCTCATCAGAAAACAGAACAAGAGTCTGAATGAAAATAAAAGCCTGGGGCTCAAAATAAATCACTAACACAGGTGTCCAGCTCCAGAGCCTGGAGCTGCCCCCCAGTGCTGACTGCATGAGGTGCAGTGGAGAGAAAGGTGCTGGCTAATGCTGTGGAGAGCAGTGGGCCCCAGAGTTACAGTTCAGGCCAAAGTGCCGAGAGAGGGGCTCAGTTGTCTGGAGACCTTCCAACAAAATGGAAAACTGATGCAGGCACAGGAGTCCTCTCTTCTCTGGCTGCCATGTGGCACTTTCACAGTCCAGAGAAATCACTCTTGAGTCCTTGGAGTCCCATTCTCTGACAGGACAATGACGACATGCCACCTGGCTTCACTGTGAGCCAGGCAGGAGCTGGCTCTGGCTGATGTGGAGGTGGAGACTAAGGGTGTCCAGAAACGGTTTTCCCAACTGGGGCAGCTGGGCTGGGCTTCTTCCTTTTTTCCTCCAAATCTGCCAGGCAGCTGCCAGAGCAATCCCAGGCAGAAGCTGAGCCTAGATCCAGAATACTTATCTTCTACCCAAACAAAAGATCCAGCCCTGAATGCAGTCTAAGTTCTGATTCTGTTAAGTAAAAAGCAACAGCCGCAGGAGGGACTGGTGAGAGAAACTTAGGGTATTTCATGGTGACCTGGAAAGTGTGCTGGACACTTCCCAACAACGCTACTTAGGATGAAGTGGGAGGGGCCAGGGAAAGGTGAGGACTAGGGACAGTGGATCAGTATAACCTCAGTAATGCCTCTGGTAAGATCCCATGGGGGCCTGGGGCCGCCCAACCTGTGCTGCAGTTTGACTAACCAGGTGGGAAAGGGCAGGGCCACTCTGAATCAGGGTGTCCAGAGCCTTCTGTACACTTGGATTGTCAAAGTTAATCCCTGTGGAAGATACAGGCCTCTGGCTAGCCATGTTGCTGGCAGGTGCCAGGCGACTGGAAGGCTGACCAAAGAGCCCTTGAGAAGGAGCCCCAGGCCTAGGGCCCATGTTCCGAGCAGACCCTGCCTGTCCCACAATGTTTGGAGGCTGGTTTCCTGAGGCCTGTGGTCTTTGTTGAGGCTGGCTGTTTGCTGCTGTGGAAAAATTCTGGTTCTGGGAGCTTCCGGTAGCCACTGAGGGGGATGCAGAGCTGCTGTTAGCCGCAACCGCGCCACTATTGAAGAGGCTGAGGATTTTGGCCTGAAGCTCTTGCTGGGAGGTGGGGGGTGCGGCTGGAGTGGGTGTAGCAGAAGGGAGCACTTGGCCGCTCTGAAGCGGTTGGGAACTTGGTTGTGTCTTCAGCGTGGAACCCGAGGCCGCCCCGAGTGGCTGGCGGGAAATCGGGCCTGGAAGACAGAAGAGGGAGGCATCTGGTTGAGAGTGCCCCCTAAGGGCAGGAGGCCTAGCAGCCACAGGAAGAACAACAATCACACATCGAAACAGTCATACAGTACAGACAGTAACATCAAATTCCAAAGGGGCCATTGCAGGATATGGACTGCTTCACAGAAAGCAGCCCAATGCTCAACAAAACTGCTTAAAAAAACAAAACTAACTAAATAAATAAACAAGAGGCATCCATCATGGCTCCTGGGATGCCAACAATACTAGGTAGATTAAGCCCCAGCAGCCCGACTCTAGGGAGCAGAGTTCAGCAGTGCATCCAGATCGTCACTAACAGCATCATCAGCGTGCATGGATTGTGGGAGAAGCCAGAGAATGGCTTATGTCCCTTGCCCACCCCAGAGAACCCTGGGCATGCCACCCTCCCAACAGAGCACGGGATGAGAGAAATGCAGAGTGAGAACTTCACCTCGGCCCTGCCACGTAGCTCACCAGGCAGAGAGTCGGCGCTGCTCCTCAGGAGCCGCTCCTTCCGCTCGCGCAGGTAGTTGATGATCTTGTCCGTCTCCTCGGCAGTGAGGTATCTGTTGTCTGCCAGGAGGTTGATGAGGCTCTGGATAGCTGGAGGGTGCCCCCCACGACCTCCTTCTTCAGGGCCTCCACGATCTCTTTCCTGGAGGATGGCATCATTAGCCATCTTGGCTGCCTGTCGGGCAATCTCCTCACGTTCCTTTTCTCGACAGTCATTCTTGTAGCGCTCGTAATTTCTGGCCACCAGCACCATGGCATCTGCCTGGGGCATGTTGCGATGCTCTATAGGAGGGAATGACACCAGTCATTTTCTCCCATGACAGATCCAAGTGCCCACTGCTGTGCTTTGCCAAGCCTTTCTCAGTCTCAAAGCAGAGAAGCACTGCAGTGCCAAGAAGTCTTGAACCTAGAGTGAGGTGGGCTGAGGGACAGAGCAGCGCTCTTCAGTGTGGGACACACCTTCCTACAGAGCTGCTACTTCAGTGGATCACAGACCTGTGATAAAAACCAAAGGAACACAAGAGCCTCCCACAGAGTCGAATAGGCCGAATAGGCCATGTGGGGAGCAGCCGGGCAGCCTCCATACAGCAGCAGGAGGCCGAAGAATCTTGTGTGAAGCCTGGCTCCCTGCTGTGCTCCGGGCAGAGCCACTACAGCTTTTTAATTCATCAGTTTGAAAGTCATGGACTAGGATTAAATTGTAACCCTAAATAACCATCTCTTCTCAATGAGGCAACAGTCTTACAGGGTATTGAGGACATTTCTTGGAACCTTACATAAATGTCTACACACAGGCTAAGAACAGTTCTTCAGATACAAATAATTCTACCATACCTGCAACTATAGGTGTGAGAGCCAGGTCAACAGAGATCATAGGCAGTTGGAAAAGGGGAGGTTAGGCTTAAGATCCACAGGGCACAGACGGCTGAGTCTGTGCTTGGGCTCAAAGCACTACAAGTCCCTTCCTCTAGCGGACGAGAGCCGCTTCTGTCCCTGTAACTACTCTACTTGCGTTTCTAGCACACTGACAGGCAGCAGCCTGTCTGTGAGAGTCTCATCCCTGGGAGGTGCATTTCAGGTAGCAGATGCCTAAGCCAGACCTCACTGGGAGCCAGGTGTGCGCAGGTCTTTCCAAGAGTCCCTTCAGTGATGTCCCGCTGATGGCTTGAGATGGGACACAGTGGAAGTACTAACACATGGAAATTGTAACCACTACTAATCAGCCCGCCTCTCCAACATAGCTGGCTGTTGACAGTTTGCCAGCAGGTCTAGAACAGTATCAGAGAACACCAAGGAAAAGATGAAGTCTTTTCCACATTAAAGGAAGGGGCTGCCACAGTGGAACTGAAACGCCAGTCATTTCTCAGAACCCACTTCTCATGGGCAGGGCACAGAATCTGCTGGTGACTACCTCTGGGAATTTGGACTACTTAGGCCTCTGTACCTTGTGGAGTTCCAAACATGATGTTGACTGTGCAGGAGCGGTGGATCTGGTGCTGCTGGGTGATGACAATGGCAAAGGGAGACCCTCCCCTGCTGACGTCCTCCAGTGCTTGTGAGAGCGACACCTCTGTGTTGAGGAATATCAGGTCCACAACCATGCCCAGGTCTCGTACCTTCCTCCCCACAGACTCAGCATAATCTCTGTGAGAACAAACAGGATCCGAGTGAGCACTCCCTAGCCATAGCTCAATCTGTAAACTTCTGAACCTCAGCCAGCTGTGTCTCCTCAGAACTCAGATTTAAGCCCACCTAATACTATCTTTGGGTTTCTAGACTAATAATTTTAACTTGTGCTACGGGCACACAGGAAGTTGCCAGTAGGACAGTACTTGACCCACCTCCTCCCCATTCTCATATCCTGTTAAAGCTGACTCTGAGTGGCCATTTTCTATTCAGAAAATTGCAGTGTGGCTCCCACCCAGCCTGTTCAGACCTTGGGGAGGTCAGCATTTTGTTCCCTAGTACTTTGGAAAGTAAGCCCCGAGGAGACTGCTTCCCACAGAGTTCAGCTTAACAGGTGGTTACCAGAAAACTATTTAATAGTTACATGTGAAGTGACACTAGAGAAAGCATCACTGGCCTCACACCCATGAGCAGACATGAAGTCATAGGACAGAAGCGCAGCTCCACACACTAAGTAGGCAGGTCCTCCAGGTTTGCCTCTCGTCTCAGCCTCTGCCTGCTTCCTGCCTTATGGTCTCAGTAATGGAGTGGTCAGGTGGGACCTCCATGGGGTCTTTTGCTATCTTCTAACCCCCAAGGCCTCTCAGGTGTTAAACCTTTATGATTCTTTCCATATTTGCTATCTACCCTAAGTGCTTATAACAGCAGCATGAGGATGTCACCAAGAGACCTGACACAACCACCTTTGATCTTTTTCCTAAGATATCTTTCATAATTTTACTAAGTTTTCAAACCTGGTGGTCTCTTCCTGTTGATCTATTGTCACAAAGTTCCAAGCAGTCTTTGATAATCGACACATCTTCCCCTAAAAACCTTCAGCTATGGGATAAAATGTTCACCAAGGAGCTCGGTCACACAGATCACTTCTGAGCCACTCCTTGATGATGGTCCCTAGAGGACTCTCCTGTGAGAACACGGATGTGTTTCTAGTTTTCTTCACTCTGATCTTTAGAAGAAACAACCTTATCCCCAGAAGCAGCCGCATAGTGTCATAAAAGTGTGAAGGCATCTGACTTGGAGGGTCTTCATCCACTGACTTACAGGTTTTCAAAACTGCTCATCAAACTTTTTGTCGTTCTCTTTATCCTCTACCAGTTTACTCCATTTAAAAGGTTTCTGTTTATGTGTCTTGTCTACATATACATCTATATACCCTGGACCTCCTCGTGCCCCAGGAGGCCACAAGAGGGCACTGGATCCTCTAGGACTAAGTTAGAGAAGGCTGTCACCTCCACGTGCTGCTGAGAACTGAGTGCAGCTCTTCGGGAAGAGCAGCCCGTGTTGTGCTCTCTCCAGTTCTTCTGCCAGTTTAATGAACAAGAAGTTCTCTTCTAAGTATGGTTTTTGTCCAAATTTTTTCTGATAGCTTTCCAAATTTTGCTTTGATAGAACATTTCACAGGAAATGGAATCTACCATGGTGCTCCTGTGCTAATGGGGGGCTAGCTTGTGGCTGTGTGGCCCAGTGGTCTTCCCAATTGCTGGAGAAGGACCTAAGGAGAGGATTACTCTAAAAGCACCAGGATTTCTGCCCCAAACAGGCTTTGCTTTTATCAAACTCGTCTCTGTTTTTGTTTTTTTGAGAGAGGGTTTTTCTGGAACTCGCTCTGTAGACCAGGCTGGCCTCTTCTGACTGGATGGTCAGACTCCATTCAGCAGTGTACATCTCCACCATCCACCTCTTCTGCCTCTTCAATGACCTCGAAGTGTGCGTTCTGGTTCTCAAAGATCGTCTCCGGCTCGTTCTTGTCCTTAGCCTTGCCATCGCCGATGTTCACACCCCTTTCTTCATGAAGACAGTAATGGAATAAGCTAAAACTAAAACTATTTCTTCACAACCTATCTGTCTTTCCTCTAAGCACCCAGGTTCAGTCTTTCTGATGCAGTAGAACCTTTGTCCTGTGACCCATAGGTCCCCTGTCAGTCCTATATACTAATAGTCTAGGCTTAGTAGCCATGTTGTTCATCAATGTCATGTTTGATGACTGAATAAAAACCAACACTAAACTGGGCAACCATAAGGGCCTGTACTAGCCTGCATGAGGCCTCTGATAAAGGCAACGACACTAACGTGCAGCTCCTTCCTAGGGTCTAGTTTACCAGGATCTGTTACCCTTTCAAATCTGATTTTGTCCAGAGCATCTGATGAATTTGTTTGAATAAAATAAAAAGTACTAATGATCAATAACATTAATTGGGCAGTTTCTACCTGGAAGGTCAAAGTCTCAACCTCCTTCTTCTCCATCAGTAGGGCTTTCTTAGTTATACTGGCTGCACATACTACATAGGCTCTGCAGTGTAGCAGTCCTAGGATTCTGAAATATATGTATGTGTCTCAAGACAGGATCTCACTATGTAGCCTAGGTTCTCCCACCCCTGCCCTAAAGTGCTAAGACTACAGGCCTCAGCACAACTGGCTGATACCTTTCTTTTGATTCTCTAGTCTACCAGCAACTGCTTTCTAGGACCTGATGTACTCTTCAGCCCTTTGGGAGGCTGAACAGGAACAAAATGTGCTTTGGTGGTAAAAATATGAGTTTGGATTCCAGTTCCAGCATTTACTTGTAAAGCTGGTGTGGCGCTTTAAATGCTTGACCATGGGAAGGGCCACTATTTGGAGGCGTGGCCTTGTTGGAATAGGTACAGCTTTGTTGGAGGAAGTATGCCACTGTGGAAGTGGGCTTTGAGGTCTCCTAGTGCTCAAGCTCCACCCAGTGTGGAAGAGAACTTGGTCCTGGCTGCCTGCAGAAGACAGGTTCCTCCTGGCTGCATTCAGATCAAGATGTAGAACTTTTGCCTCCTCCAGCACCAAGTCTGCCTGCCATGCTTCCCACCATGATGATAATGGACTGAACCCAAGCCAGCCCCAATGAAATGTTTGCCTTTTTAAGAGTTGCTATGGGCATCTCTTCGAAGCAATGAAACCCCGACTAAGACAGAAGTGAAGTTACAAGAAAGTCCTTGAACTCTTACAAAACTCAAGTCTTTTTTCCTCTTAGAGCCAGTTACACAGGAACATGACTTAGTTCCTGTCACTTGATTTTACCTCCAAGTTAAATTAAACGGACTCATTATCTATGTATTTTTGTCATCGTCCTCACTAGTCTATGAGATCTACAGTCAGAAACGGCTAAGGTGTTTGCTTGTCACCACTGCAGTCCCAGTGCCTAGCCATGCACACATGCACAGAGTCCTTGCTAAATGACCCACATGTAACTACAGCGAAGATCACTAATTGTTTATGTCAACAGTGGGCAGTATGGAATAGGTGCTTAGAAAACGATGACTACTTATCTGCCATCTAGAAAAGGTAAGGCAGCCCGAAGCCTGTGAACTCCTGCCTGCTGGCTGTGTCTTGCCAGAGTCCCTAGCCACTGCACCGTTGAGATGAGCTTCTGTAACTGTAAATGGCTAGGAATATACATATTTACTAACTATATCAGAAGTAGAACACAGCTCCAGACAAATGTGAAAGCTTAACAGAGTGAACAGAGAGGTGTCAGGACTCTGACTTGGTTAAAGTGGTCATCCACACTTCTGTAGGGCCAAGCTTAAGTCCTACAGGATTCAAGGCTGCCCCTTGTGGGAGTGGCTGGGGAGATCTGTTAGTTTTCCTGACTAGAACATCCACTCTTATTCTCAGTCACATGGCTGTGCAAGGCTCACCTCATCTCTAAATCTCTGGCATATAACCCAGCCCTAGTGAGTCACAGTGTTCTGGGCCTCAGTCCAAAATGACAACACCGGGATTGGGAGTTATAGTAAGCTACCTTAGTCTCAGGACAAACCTAAGCTATCCGTCCGGTAGAACCCTGGGATGGATGGCTGCAGAGACAGCTTACTAGCTCAGTAAGCATGAGGACTCAAGTTTAGATTAAAAGCCGGGTGTGATCGAGTGCATCTGTAATTCCAGAGACACAGACAGGAGGAAAACTGTTGCTGTTTTACGGCTGATAACCTAGCAGAATAACAGTAGTTCTAAGTCTGGAAAGAGGCCCTTTCTTTTTTCTTTTTGAGTTTTTCAGACAGTTTCTCTGTGTAGCCCCGGCTGTCTTAGAGCTCACTCTGTAGATCAGGCTGTCTTTGAACTCACAGAGATCCGCCTGTCTCTGCCTCCAAGTGCTGGGATTAAAGGTGTGTGTCACCCTGCCCGGCTAAGAAGTCCTTTTTCAAAGGAATAAGGCAAGGAGGAGAGCGTATGCTGTCATTTGGCTTTTGTAACACCTATACACTTATGTGCCTGTACACACATGTACACACACACACACACACAGAGAGAGAGAGAGAGAGAGAGAGAGAGAGAGAGAGAGAGAGACAGAGACAGAGAGAGACAGAGAGAGAGACAGAGGGAGGAGGAGGGAGAGAAAGGGAGAATGACTATATCAGAAAAGAGAAGCCTTGTCCTTAGTAGGTTTGCTAAGCTAAGAAGATACATGTCATTGCCACTCTGACTCTTCAAGTACAAAACATGGCCGGAAAGAGGGCAGAAGCAAGGAACACAGCAACAAGATGCTGACAGAGAAGAGAGCATGTCTTGCTCACAGTTGGACTTTAGAGGAGGCCATGTTTGAACTTGCCATTTAAGTAAACTAAAACAACAGCTTCATGTTGGATTTTCTGTCACTGTGTGAACGCACTCTAGCTTAAGCTCAGGTAGCAACAGAGTAAGGCAGCATAGTCAGTGAGCGAGCTGCTAAGCACCGACTCCTTTTCCAGACCAAGGAGAGACAAGCATGGGCTTCTTACTTAGTCTGTTTGTTGACCACAATAACAGAGCAATCCACAGGTCTCTCAGCATCAAAGCGCCGCTGGATCTCCTCAAAATACCGACGGTAAAGCTCCTCTCTACGCCGCTCCTCACGTTTCAAACGTTCTGCAAGACAACAGCAGGGAACTTACGTGAGGGCTGCCCTTCCATAGTGCAGTAAGACATTCTGAATTAATCCCCATGTCTCTCAGTCTTAACCATTTTTACTATTTTCTATTATCTTAAATCCATCAAGATAAAACCTTGGGTGACAGGCTACAGCCACTGTAATGCTTTATATAATTCTACTACTAAACTGACCAAGAAAGGAAGACAGGTATTTATGTTTTAAAAAGGTGATCAGCCAGTGTAGTAACTCATGCCTGTACAATTCTAGCACTTGGAAGACTGAGGCTACCAGACTGCTGAGTTCAAGGTCTGCCTAGCTTACACAGTGACCTCAGTTGAGTAAGGGCTACTTTTGTTTAAAAAAAAAAAAAAAAAAAAAAGTTGGACAAGACAGAACATGCCAGGGAAGTGGAGTCAGGCCTGGGCTATAGCAGACTTTCCCAAAAGCAACAGTCAATCAGCTGCGCGCGCTGTCTCTGTCTCTCTGTCTCTCTGTATCTGTCCTTCCCTCCCTCTCTCCCTCCCTCCCTCTCTCTCTGTACCTACCTGACACTGACCCGACACTGGACTGTCATTCTTTTCAGTTCTGTAATGTTTCTAATGTAAATTTGTCTGGACGCTTTAGAGACAAACAAACAACTCAAAGTGCACATTTTATAATGCCCAGTACTAGTTAAATGGGCAAGAGCAGATGAGATTCCTCCATCTCTAACCGGTCAGTACAAAACAGTTTGAAAATCTTTGCAGAGTCAAGAAACTGAGGTTGTAAGAGCCTTGCCTTTCCCTAAGGGAGAAGCTGGTAGGTAAGAATGACAGTCACATACAACCCCATCCTGTATTTGTGGTCAGTCACCTGCAAAACTAGCGACAAGGCAAGCACGTCTCAGCCCTTCACCTGCAGCTTCTGCTCATTTCTTGATATCCAGTCTCCTATTTCCTGTAGGATGATTAAATCTCATGACAGTGCTAATCTGCATTTAAAACTCATCATTAACATCTGTGGACTGCTTGGCTGGGCCACTGAGCCCTTTGTGTAGAGATGCTGGTGTCCACAAATCTTTGGTGACTTCCCCCAGTAATGGGAACACACTGCTGTGACTTCACCTTTTGCACGAGACTGACTTTCTGGGCCAGGAGGGCCTCGTCCATCAAAGCTGTCTCTGTATCGATCAAAGTAAGAATCATCCTTTCTCCGGCAGTAGTCATCCACTCTCAGATACCGGTCATAAGAGCCTTCTCTCCTGAAAAGGTAAGGACAATTTCTCAAGTTACAACTCTGCCCTATCTGGCAAAAATCAGACACAGAGAATGCTTCAGAACTCGAGTCCCTCCAGGCAGCCATAGGAATCGACACACAGGTTTATATGGCGGCTGTGTGAGTTAACTCCCCTCACAAATGACGAGGACTCGAGATAAAAAGAGATGGCACACAGACAGCACTTGAGCAAATGGAAAATGGTTGTTGGAGGAACCATTTTATACCTTCTCCATCTCTCTTCCCTATGCTTTTAAAAACCTGCTGTAAAATATATATCAATAATTTGTCATTATAGTATTTTCTTTAGGCAGGTCTCATGTGGCCTTGAACTTGCTCTCTAGCTAAGGTTGCCTCGTTCCCCTGTGCTGCAATCACAGGTGTGTATCACCATGACTTTAAACCATCTAAGCGCACCCTCATCTGCACTGTAACCCCAGTGGCATGTAGCTGTCACCAATACCCATTTCCAGTGGTTAGATAACCTCACACAGAAATCTACGTCACTTACCTGCTTACCCCAGCCCTGACAATCTGTATTTCTTAATTTTATGGATTTGTCTATTCCAAGGATTTCAAGTATGTGGCCTCACACAGTGGCTGTTTTTTTGTGTCTGGCTTATTTTGTATAACAATGTTTTTAGTGGTCGCCTGTTTTAACATCTATCAGCATTTTATAAACTTAAGACTGAATAACCTTCCCATCATTTGCTGATGGGTACTTGGGTTGGTTTGCTTGTGGTTTATATGTTTATATGTGGTTTATATGCTAGTGCTGCTATGCACATTCATACATGATTATCTGAATCCTCCTCAACTCTTTAACGTGTGTGTGGTGTCTGGACTGAGTGTAGAGAGACCAAAGGCTGGTGTCCTTGATCACTCTTAATGTTATTCTTTGAGAGTCTCTCATTGAACCTGGAGCTCATCTATTTGTCAGAGATGGTTGGCCAAGAACTCCAGGGATCCATCTGTCTCTGCTGAGGCTACAGTCACACACCATGCTTGGCTTGCTTGTAGGCACTGAGGTTAGCACTTTGGTCCTGTTTGTGCGGTAGATGCCCGACCAGCCAAGCCTTCTTCTTAGCCCTACGTTCCTGACCTTTTGAGGAACTCCTGAACCATTTTTCACAGTGGTTTGAACTGGTCTTCTTGTCTCATCTCCCTGTGCTAGGATTACAGGTATGTGCTATCACACCTGGCCATGAGCCATCTGAGTATACACTACTGTACATATCCTGTTAATCATTATTTTCTGTGTCTTTCCTGACAGTCAGTAGACCTGTCCTAGAAGGTGTGAAATGGGTTCCCAAGTGGCTTTCATCTGCACCTGATGACTCACCATACAGAGCACCTGTCAGGCATGTCCTGACGACCTGCATAGCTTTGTGGTCTTGCATGGCCAACCTAATTTATACTCCACTTGTGCTTTCATTTGTACAACAGAATCTTTCACAACTATTAGATCCAGATACTTTTTTGCTTTTTTGAGACAGGGTTTATCTGTGTAGCCCTGGTTGTTTTCGAACTCAAGAGATCCACCTGCCTCTGCCTCCCAAATGCTGAGATTAAAGGTGTGCGCCACCATTGCCCAGCTCTAGATGTTTTAATAAATACCGTACACCAATTATTCATACACTCAGCAAACTTACTGTACACTACTTGATAGGCACAGGAAATGTAAGGTTACTTATGTACAATTCTCAGTAAGTATATCCAAATACACCTAAGACAGGCCTTTAACAAAACGGCAGACAGGCTATCCCTGGACATACCTGTATAGAGGGTCTCTGGAGTCTCTTATGTCTCTGTATCTCTCATACACAGGGTCTCGATGATCCCGAAAATCTCTAGAGTCTCTTAGATCACGAAAGTCCCGAAAATCCCTCAGGTCCCGAGCTTCACGTACACTTCTGCTGTCTCTGTGGTCCCGAATGTCCCTGCTGTCTCTGCGGTCCCGTAACTCCCGAGGGTCTCGAATGTCTCTGCTATCCCGGGCATCCCGGCCATTTCTGCCATCCCTGGGTTCTCTCCTTGGACTTCCTCGAATCGGAGAGCGATCACGCCTTGTATCTCGACTGTCTCCAAAGCTATAGGGATCCCTGTGGGAGTTAGCAAAAATATACTAAGACAAGAAACTTTGGGTGGCCAACCCTTCAGCTCTGAATAAGAGAATGCCACCTCCCTCCGAGTATTTTTCGCTAAAGTACAGCACTCAAACAGTGAGAACCTAACTACAAATTTTAGGAAACCATCCATCTTGTTAGGCCTAGAAGGTTCTAGAACCTCAAAGGATTGCAGCATCAAGGAAGTATGCATGAACAAAAGCTGTTGTCTGAGGAGTTATCAGGCTTTAGTCATAACTCAGCGTCTTAAACAAACTGAGTCGTTGCCTCAGTTACAACAGGTTTTCAAAGGGAAAGCACTCTCCTCCCTAAAGTCTATTTTACCCCATTACTGTATATGAAGAGGCTTTATGGGTCAGAACTACTGGGGCTCAGGAAGGGTCAAGGCTCATCAAGGAAAAGCCAGACGTCCGGTTCTTTATGGGAGGAAGTGCTACCCTTCACGTCACTCTTCTCTAACACAGCACTTCAACAGTGAGCACGGGACTAGGACTCTAAGGGCAGTCACCCCATCTGTTACCCTGTTCAGACACAATCTCATACAAAGGAATCAAAGAAAGGATTTTTAAAGTATAGAAAACCACTTAAAATATCTAGCAGGACATTCAGAGCAAGGGAAAAAAAAAACCAAGCAAAATCTGGTTTGTAAAGTTAACAAGTCTGAAAAAGCTAGCTCGGTGTACTGCTACTGATAGCAGTTTCTTCCAATCTAACCTACAAGTTTACATGGAACCCAGTCAGTTCCTTTTTGTACACGGTTTTGAGCTTCATGTTAAGCGTTTGAAGTCAGCAATGTGCTTGCATCTCTCTCTACCTCAACACCCTTCATGAGCCATCCCACTCACTGGAAACTGACTTCAGACAGACTTATAATGACAGAGGTCCCTTCTAACCTAGCCAATTATCTGCACTTTTCACTTCTTCAGTTGTCAACGGTTAAGTCCGTAAGTTAGCTTTGACTCTTCGTCCCCATCCCCACTAAGTCACCTGGATCTTTCCTCTGTAGTCCCTTCAAATGTGTCACTCCTATGCAAGCCCATTTCTGTGTTGACATCAAAAGAATTTCCCAAAAAGCAAAAATATCAATCTTGATTTCAATTCATTCATTCCATACTAAACATCCATCTCTCAGTTACCCGTCATCTCTTGGCTCTCCAGGGAGCCCCAGGCAGCCTAACAAATTGGGCCTGTAAATTCTAGGGGCTTTTCTTCACTCCTTTTGCTTCCAAGTAACAGCAGGGCGTTTGTACACTCACTCTAGCCCATTTTAACTTCTGAATAAATGACACAGAGACCTATCTATTAACAAGCTGCAGGCACTATGCTGGGCAGATACTAATCTATTCTAACCCTCTATGGCTGCCAACTTCCTAGCCACGTGGTCTTTTACCTGCAATCTGAGTCTTGCTCTGGCTCACTCTATTTCATGGCAAATCCTCCTGGTCCTTTTCTTCCCTCTCTCCTCTCTTTTGGGGCCTTCTGACTGGGATCATAAGCCCCATTCTATTCTCTCCTGTCCAGCTCCAGGCTGAATCTGTTCTTTAGTAACCAATCAGAGGCAACGGAAAAGAAATTTTTACATATCATTGAGATAGGAGGTGCTCCAATAATCAATCATTGGACGACAATGCCAACGTCTGAACTGTGCAACCAGATCTCTGGGCAGGAATCAGTATCTGAACACACAGTGCACAACCCACGGCCTGTTATCACTATTTCCTCTTCATTTCCTGGTTTAACTTAAGTTGCTTTTATGACTTAATTCACAAACACACTTGTCTCCATACTTTTGTTCATGTGCTATCTCTACTTCTTAGATGAATCCAAGGACACTCAACCCTCACAGGAAAACCCACGTCATTTTTGAGCTACTTCCTCACTCTTCCTAGTAACTGCTTTCTCCCTGCTACAAACCCCCATGTCTGTGTCTCACCCTGATCTGGCACTTACATCTGTACAATGTCTTATGTCTGACCCACCTTCAAGATTACCTTCTCCATAAAACCTGCCCGAAACTTTTCATCTTCCCCAACAAACAGGCTCCTCCCCTAGCTTTCCACCTCAAAAAATGACACAGCGGACAGTCACTCAAGCCAGAAAGCTGAACGTCATCATTCACACCCCAATTACAGGTCTATATGACATTAGCTTCCTTTCAGAAAACTGGTGTTTTTCTGCCGATCTTACCTTCACTGGTACTGCTGAATACTAACTCTAGACCTTGCCTCCAAACTAGAGCAAGAACCTTCTAGAGTGTCCTTTCTGCTCTTACCTAATCTTTGTCTAGAAAGGTAGCTCTTGAGGAAACATTTCTGTAGTAAAAGCCTTTTAATTACTTTCCCATAGTATTTAAATTCAATGAAGAAATCTCCATCAAGGCCAGGAAGGGTCTGAGTGACTTCTGACCCTCCCCCTAGTTTACCACTTTCTTGCCATATGAGCCTTTCACGTACACCCTAGATCTTTCCCGATCCTTTTGTGCAGCAGGAATGGACCCATACTCCTTTTCTAGGTTTCAGTATAAAAACAGCTCCTACTTCCCGATTCTCTTAAGTTTATTTTCTGATATTTGAGACAGTGTCTCATAGCCTAGGTTCATGATCCTCATGAATGTTGGGATTACAGATGTGTGCCACCACGCCTGACTGATTTTCTTAGTTTAAAGGTTTTGCCAGGTGTGGTAGCATGCATTTGAAACTCTAGCACTCAGAAGGTTAAGGTGCACGGATTGTCATGACTTTGTGGCTAGCCTAGTATATACTACTGTAGTACAGACCAGCTACACAGTGAGACCAAACTTTATAAGGAGGGGCAAAAATTACTTTCTGCTTCTAAATTTCAAAGTTTTAATTTTTGGGCAAGTACTAGGGTTAATCTTAACAGTACCATGCATGTTAAAAGTGGGAGCTCTACCTCTGAACTGCACCAGCTACTCTGTACTTTCTCCTATCATTTAGGCATCTTCTCCAGGAGACTGGACGTTCTACAGAGACAAAGATGTCAGTTTGACACCAGAAACATACTACATGGAACTATGTTGGAAGGGATGTGTTCCTACACATACTATTACTTCACTTAGCAAATTGTCCTGAGGCAACAGCCAAACAGTGCACATTTTAACTGACATTGGACATAATAGTGTTAAGACTGTATCACTGAACAGCTGTCTGGATATAAGTATACTTTATGTTGACAAAACAACAAAAAAATTTTGGTGATATCTGTTTACATAGATTCCCTATCAACAGAAAGCTGTCTTGAAGGCTGTCTCCAGGATTTAGCAGAGTTTTGGAAATGTTTAAAAAATTCAACTATTTTACTGAACTCTAAGCCTTCCAAGAGCAGGTCCCGTGTGAGACCTGCCATCCATTACGACTGTATATACTAGGCATTTATCAGTGTGACTGGCCTGAGAGAAAGCCTCAATTTCCCTCCATCCTCATAGCTACAACAAAAGCAATTTAAATGCAATTTTGCTTCTAAAAATCTTAAAAAAAAAAAAAAATGAGATGAGGGACTTGTTAGGCTGGTCTCAAATTCTAGGTTCCAAAGACCTTTCTGCCTCAGCTATGGCTATTCTGGTCCTCTATTTTAAGGCTCATCAAGTACTCTTTGATTTGTGGGCATCACCAGAGAGTAGCCAAATGTTTAAATGAGTACTAGCCATTCTTACTAGAAGCAGACTCAGACTCAGACGGCCCAGGCTCTCCTATTGCATTGCAGACTCCTCCTGCTACTGGACCATCTGCTGCAGTGTGAAACGTGGGCAAATGGTCAGGATACAATAGACAGGGACAAACACAAAGTAGTTTTTAGATTATTAAAGGTTGGTGGATAGACCTCCCTTGGGAAAGTGATTAGAAATAAACTCAAATTTCAAGTGTTCTTGGCAATCAGGGCTGAAATATCATGAGCCTGGTCAGTCACAAAGCACACAAGGCCTTAGGCTAGGAAAATGTGGGTAAGCATCATGGTGTGTTCTCTACAGCTTCATGACAATTATAAATGCTGTATCTGGTGCTTGTTATCACTGTTTATTTTCAATGCTCCTACATGCTAGGTAAGAACTGCCACCAACCTACATCTCCAGCCCAGCAGTTCATGTTTCTATTCCATCGAGGCATCTTACCTGGTAGACTTTCCTTTGCAGGTTGACCATAACAACCTGCTTTCACAGCCTAGGTCCATACTTCTTGTATGGCACAACCTTCTTTTCCCTTCCCTCAAAGACTCTGAAGTCCATGGGCAACAAAGCTAATAATCCTCTTCTGGATAAAAATACAGAAAGGGCAACATTCACAAAGGAGAATGGATGGAAGCAAAGGCATGTGGGGGTAAAGACAGTAACTATCAAAAACAAAAAGGCCAAACATTTTCCTTCCCCAAATGAACAATATGGCAGACTGCTGTTCTTCTGGAGACAAAAACAAAACAAAAAGCCCTTTTAGAATCACTTTAGGACCCAAACAGTAAAGTTCTCAGAGCAACAGCACTCCTGTTTCTCATCCCGCCATCTTTCTCAAAACAAAAACACAGTTAACGAAAGGATAGTGCTGTGCCAGCATCCAAAGGTAGGTGAGGACAAGCCTCCTAGATGAGGAGTTTGACCTCATATGATATGTAGGTTACAAGCAAATTTCTGGAACACAAAAAGTTCATAGGATCACTGCAGGGTACCCAGAGGTACTTTACATAGGAAAGCTAAAACAGCATACAGTCACAAACCACACCATTAGACACCAAGAAGGAACAGAAGACGACAGTTACACACTAGCACCGAAGGCCAGAAGGAAGCACATGGTCAGCACAGTTTTGCTCCATGTTCTTGATCTATTCACAGGGAGGGAGAAGGGGAGGCCAATGTTCTTTTTTTAAAAAAGAGAATCAAATCACTGGGGAACATTTTAGAGATAAGGTGGGGGTGGTTGAGGGGAAAACCATGGCTCAATAGGCAGTGACATGCTTCTGGTTGACAGGCTGGCTTCCTTTGCTGGGGACTAAAGGAGCTTGGAGGGCACTAGGCATTTGAAAGCATACAAAGAACTGACAGATGGCTTAAGAGCCATCTGAGACAGACTTGCACTGTTTTCCAGCAGTCTTGAAATGTTAGATCCAGGACAGTGTTCCTTGGCTTTGACTGTACGGAAGGTTCAGCAGAAAGGCCTCATCTTCCTTTCTTGTTGCTCACTCCTTTTTTTCCTGTGTCCACTGCAGTATTGTCCTCGAGAGGGTCAACCTTCATTTGACCCTGAGAAAAATCCTTTATCAGCTCTTCAAATTCCCATCACAGATTCTGCCCACAAATACCATTATGTAAATGACAAGATGTGGTGAAAGATAAAGGACCTGGAGAAGTCTATCAATGCAGGTAGGACACGATGCAATGAGACGGACACTTCAGAGATGTGGGCTCTCTGAGTTTTCCCCTGGGAAGTGTGCTGCTTCTCTGCTGCTAGGCGTGGCACTTCTTGAGAGATGATGACTTTCTTCAGGTGTAAGAAGTAAATCACAGCCCAGCGTCTTCCATCTTGAGGCCACTGAAAACTGGGGCAATCTCATACCACAGGAACAAGCAGTTATCAAAGAAATTAAAGCCACCTGGATATGGTGAAAGCACCCCAGGTCACACAGGACATCTGTTCAGAACCAGGTTATTTCTGATAAGCTAATCCCCAGTGGCTTGCACCAGAGAGGCACTATGGTCAACATCCTTCGAAGTTATGAGAAAAATCTCTGAAGATCTTTTGGTGTGGTCAAAGTAATTCTGTGTTTTCTTTAGGTAATATGGGAAGGTTTAGGAAACAGTACTTGGAGGCCAAATGGGCACAAGGGTGTGCTCTAACATTTGATTTTCAAAGTAGACTGAAAATGGCAACTTCAAAAATCTGGGATGAGAATTCTAACTCAAGTCACTGAAAGCAGACTGATGCCTGTTTACCAGCAACGAACAACTTGGCTTAGGAAGTAGCGCACTAAACTGGTCTAAGAAAGCAGCCCATGGGTTGTACACTAAGGATCTTGAGTACAGATCCTTCATGCAGATTTCATGCTTTGCCATGCAAAAAGTGTCAGAATCATACCTTGACAGCTAGAGTCATTAGGGAGGCACATTACTGAACACAGAGCAAGCCCAGCAGAACTGTAGTCTTCTAAAGAAGTGATAATCCTGTGAAAACTCCCAAAGATAGGTGTTTTGACACTCAGGGTCCAGCAAAACAAGTGTTATGAAGGTCTTGCCAGCACATCTAAAAACAATTTTTATTTTAAAGTAGACAACATAATGACATAAAGGTGTATCTTAAAAGGAACTTCTGGTCATCAGTTCAGTGTCAAGCCTTACTCCCAGAATAGTGCAACCCCATGCTGGGGCACGCAGAAGGATAAGGCCTCCCAGTGAAAGTAATTCAATTACTGATTGCAGTTACTCCAAGGTTTTGACTGGATGTATGCACCCAAGAGACTGATAGTCCAGAACTCACTGTCCTTCCAGATTAATCCTCTGCCCTGCCCTGCCCTGCCCTGCCTTTCACTGCTATTCTACTGGTATATTCAGAAAATCAGGCATGGGTAGGGCACTAACCAAAGCAGCACTGCTTTATTTCAGTACATTTACCTTGTCTTGATCCATTTTTGTTTTGTTTTTTAAAGGTAAAAATTTGGCCTTCTTTATTCAGGTTTTAGGTGGTGCTCAGAACAAATTTTACCAAATATGAGCATCCTGTTTTCTCCTGAAACAAGTTAAGCATAAACATACAGAACTTGATCATGCTAAATAAATAACATGCCAAGGAACCCAGTCATACATCACAATAAAAACTGTTAATCAAATCACTAGCCTTCAAGCAATCTCAGTTTAAAGCTTAGTTCTGAGGTATATCAAGGTGACTGCATGTTTACTTTTCTGGTAGGGAGGTTATTTGAAGGGCTCTCTCTAATGCTGCTTATATGCTTGTTTGCTTGTGGGAAGCTACTGTTAAAAAGGAAAACATATTAATCTTTCCTGTGATGGTTTGAATAAAAATGGCCCCATGGGCACATTTTTGAATGCTTAGTCACCGAGGGGTTATGACATATTTGAAAGGACTATAAGGGTTAGGAGATGTGGCCTGTGGCCTTGTCAAAGGAAGTGTGTCACTGGGGATGGGCTTTGATGTTTCAAAAGCCCACACCATGCTCAGTCTCTCAGCATCCTGTGGACAGGATGTAGCTTCAGTGTCCTGTGTGCTGCCATGTTCCCTGCCATGTTGATAATGGATTAGAAAGCCTCCCTCCCCCAATTAAATGCTCTCTTTCATTAGAGTTGTCCTGGCCAGTGTCTCTTCACAGCAATAGAAGAGAGAGGAAGACACTTCCCTTATACATGACATTATGAAGCCACAGTTTAGGTTGGGATGAACGAAATCTCTTTAATTTAGTGTCCATGCAGTGGTTATATTGGATTTCAAACCAGCGAGCTGATTTTTCCAAAACTGCAATGTTGAATATTAATGATCAACTAGAAATGTGAGAAGCATCTTGCTAAATATTAGGATGATATAAAATGCCCTTTTGATTCATAACAGAAGCAAGAATGACTATTCTAAAGAATGTGTGTACATTCTTTTTCCTTTCCAGTCTGTAAAAACATAGCTGATAACTATCCAGAGATCACAAGCATTACACGGGAGACTTTTTCTAGTACAGTCAATGTCTTCATAGTTTAAAATCCGGACTCCTTTTAGCCATATTTGAGAAAAATATGCACTAGAATTCTTTGGAAACTGGACACATTATGTCTTCTCTTTCAAGTCATTAGCAACTACAACCCTGATTGGAAACCTCGTAATTCTGACCATTGTATGCAGACTGATTGCTAGCCCACTGTATGTTTACTGAGGCAGTGAGTTAAAATAGAGATGGGAATACCTTAAATCTATACCACAGTTAGACGCAGCCTGATGGAAGCAGACATTACATGGAAAATTTTTTTAAGTTTTAAGAATTTGTGTCCTCCAGGCTACTCACACACACCTATAAGTCAACCAAAGCAGTATTTACCTGCAAGCCCACATTCATTCTTCATTTTTTATTTTGAGACAAGCTCTAGTATATCTTAGGCTAGCCTTGAACCCACTATGTATCTGATGATGATAACCTTGAACTTCTTTTGCCTCTAATTCTCAGATGCTCAGATTACAAGATGTATTACCCACATCGTTTATGTGGTGTTTGGCATTGAACCCAGAGCTTACACTAGAGGCAAGCCCTCTATCAACTGAACTATACTTACAGCCAGTCATAGGCATTATGGCATTAGAAGAAACAGAATATGATATGCCTTCTTGCACAGTGACACCCATGAATGGCTAGACATGCATGTGACATCTGTGGCACAGCTGCACTTGTGCTGTTTAACTCCCCTCTACAGCCAACACGAACAAAAATTTCACTGAAATTACAATCACTGTCTTGCTTGCAGTGTCAGCGTGAACTCTGCAGAGTATACACATGGAACATATTTTTGACAGCTAGAAAACACCTTCTCTTCATGTCCAAATGAAAATAAAAACACAAAGCACACAGGTCGCTCCATCCACAAGCAGGACAGCTACATGTCATGTGTAAGCGCTCACGGAGTCAGGAAAATTCCCAGCTCTCAGGCCCAGTAAAGCTGTACAGAAAGATTTGTTTGGAAAACTAAGCTTAGTTCATGTAGGGAATGTGGTTTAGTTTAAACATGACATTTCTGCTCCCTCCCTCTGGAGGGATGCCACGGCGCACACATGTGGAAGGTAGAGGGTGACGATGGGAGTCACTTCTCTCCGTCCACTGTGTTGATCCTGGGGATCAAACTCAAGCTACAGGGTTGGTGTCAAGGTCCTGTTCCCTATCAGCCATTTGCTGGAATGTTCCTTATTGTGGGTTGTAGTTTCTGTGAAAATCTGGCATTTTACCTAAGAGCATAGGCAAAATCCAGAGTGCACATGGGAGCTTTTGAGAAGCATCAGCTATGAACTACATCCCACCAGTTGCATTCCACACATGCACTGCTATGGGACCATGAAGTGTGTATACAATCTCAATGGAACATTAGGAAAGTTCTCCTTTGTATCTTGAAAGTACACATGAAAGCTATGACTTTCTTGTCTATATTGGAAGGAAGAGCACATTGGGAAAATGCCTTCTGTGTTCAGGAAAGCTCAGAAAAAGGAAGACTTTTGAGAAGTGGAGTGTTTTGCCCTTTTTATTTCCCTTCAAACAAGTAACCCAAACATGCGAGCACACGGGATCTGCAGCACAGGCACAGCAGCAATCTCTCAAGCAGCTCTTTCCGAAAACCTGGGTTAACATCTGGACCGACCGGCAGCAATTTGCAATGAAGATTCAAATCTCTGCTGCCTGCTGCAGAGCAACATGGCAGGTACACACCAACTTGACCCTGGGGCCCTCCTCCTGCTCTGAAGGCTCCCAATGACACGTGAGCTGGGGAAAGACAGAGGTTTATCCTCTTCCAATTGCCTGCAACTCATGCTGCAAGCTGAACTTGCTGGTTTTGTCACCGAAAACACAAAGCTTCCTCTGTATCTCCTGATGTATGATTTAAAAGGTAGCAAGGCCCTTCAGACAAGGTTCTTGTTTGCTTGAGCGTTTCTGATTTGTTGGGGGGGGAGAAAAGACCCTTGATGTGTGAAGTTGGGCTTAACTCCCCAGAGCCCAGCTCTCCCAAGGTAACTCACTGCTTCAGGGTACTTTACCTTCGTGTGGGGCTGGGTCTTGATGGAGCCGTATTCATATTTCTTCTTTCCGCTGCCTTATTAATATCTGAAAAGAATAATCAACCCATCTGTTCAATGCTACGGAATAAAAACAAGATCATCAGCACATTTTAAATGAAAGCAACAACCAAAAAGAAAAAAGAAAAAAACAAGAAGAAAGAAAGAGAGAAAGAAAGAACCAAAACCTACAATGGTAACCAGCTGGTATAAGGAAATCCATTTAGAGACATACTGGTACTTGGGCAGTTTTATTATTAAGTTAAGATAGTACAGTGTTGTAACTTACAGATAAAGATGACCCTTTATTTTGTACCTAAAACATAATTTAAATTTGATTATATCAGTATCTCAATACCCTGCCAAACCCTAAACCTAACATTTCCCTGCCCAAAAGGAGGCTGAGGTGGTTGTCCGTTGGAATCTTTTTCCTGGAAGGAAAGATAAGTGCAGTTTGGGAGAAAAAAAAAAAAAGCAAAGCAGTAAATAATTCTATTTTATTTATAAAGAAGTTAATATTAATGGTCTTAAAACATCATTATTTAATAAAGCAGTCTTTTAAGATGTACTTTTGGTTACTTTCCACTGAATGGAAATCTTCCAGAATGAGATGTGAGAAAGAAACTCATTTTTAAAATGAAAGACTATGATTCATTTACATCTATAAGCTAAGGTAAGCATGAGCATTTTGTACATGGGTTGTAAGAAACCGTTCCTAGTCAACTTCCATGTAGATAGGCCACATATGTACCACAGATAAGAAAGGGAGGCACCAGCATCTCTAAGAGCTTAGAGAAAGGTCAATGACCACATGCAATTAAAGCCTGCTTTGTTCAAAACAAAACAGACTCACTCTTTAAAGCCTGAAGTGAGTAACAAAACACCATATTCTAAAAAAGATAATTGAGTACTTAAAGAAACATACCAATCTATGTCTCAGAATATCACCTGATCTTCCCAGAAAACAAGTGATGCATTAGAATCTCCAACCTCCTGGCAGAGGACACACACTGCTTCCTACTGCAGTTCAGCTTCATTCCTCCCATTTGTTCATTCAAGCAGTTAAGAGCATCTCAGCTAATGACTCAAATGGTATTAAACACTCACTTAATAGAATGCTTTAAGATAGTAATTATGCATTTTTTAAAAAATCCCAGCCATTTCTTATCATGTGCAAGACCACAGCATCATGAAAAGCTTCAAATGGTCTGAGTACAGGCTTCACTCACTCTGTAAGCAGTCATTTTTAAATTCTCATCAAGTGAGGAAGATCTGTAATTCCACTTTAAATCAGAAGCCTCTCTCTATATTATAAGAAAACTGAAGAGAATATGAATCTACAAAGCCAGACAAACTTAATTCTGCCCAAATCATTCCTTACCTTCAGGATGTATTTTCTTCCCCTTTCTTTTTTTTTTTTTTTTCCTTTTTCTTTTTTTTGGCTTTTCCAGACAGGGTTTCTCTGTGTGGCCCTGGCTGTCCTGAAACCTACTCTATGGACCAGATTGGCCTGGAACTCACAGAGATCCACCTGCCTCTGCTTCCTAAAGGCTGGGATTAAAGGAATGTACCACCACACTCAGCTCAAGATATATTTTCTATGTAAAATTTGACTAGTAATAGCTGGCCAGAATTTGATACTGCAGATAGAACTTCTGTAATTTACAGTTAAGTTCACAAATATCTAAATCACACATTATATAACAAGCATCACAGGGAGTAACTTTTTAAAAACACCATGTGCATGCATGCATGAGGGATAGGTAACTTCTGGGAGTTGTTCTTTCCTTCTACTATGTGGGCTCCAGGATTGTGCTCAGGTTGTCAGGCTTGGCAAGCACGTATCTTTACCCACCGAGCATCTCTCCAATTCCTAATTTTCTGATGTATAATTGTGAAGAACAAATTCATCTTTGCAAGTGCTTCCTGACTTAGCCTGTTCATTGCACACTTTAAGTACAGGACAGCTAGGATTTGGAGGAAATATAATAAATACCTTTAACTATTTACATAGTTTTCATAATATCACTCAGATACACCTAATATATGTGTTGTCTATTTGTAGCACAAGCTGCTCTGAACTCAAGATCTTCCTGCCTGATACCCTGAAGTGCTGGGATTTATTTTTGGGTGTAATGCTGCTCCCTGTGGTACTGTGTTAACTGGTAAGTTTGTGCCAAATCTATGCTTTCTCTCTGTATACATGAAAGTGTATTATATTGTATCCAGTCTGTGAATGCTGCCTATATAGGACTTAGGAGATCAAAGTGGTTGTATATTATGAAAATTTGAGGCAACATTGGTTCCAGATAGGAAAGGAGATATTTTATGTTTAATGTTCAATTTCGCAATTGAAAGGTTATTAAAGGTTAAAGAATACTTGCCAGGCACACCTTTAATTCCAGCACTTGGGAGGCAGAGGCAGGCGGATTTCTGAGTTCAAGGCCAGCCTGGTCTACAGAGTGAGTTCCAGGACAGCCAGGGCTACACAGAGAAACCCTGTCTCGAAAAACCAAAAAAATAAAAAAAAAATAAAAAAGAATACTTAAGATTCTATGTTTATATAACATCATATACTTAATCACAAATGCTCTGTAGCATCTATTCTCCTTGCATACTACAAAGCAATGATTTATGTGGATGTTGTGGCTTGTTTCCTCTACAAAAATGACAACAAAAAAAGAAGACTCTTAACTCTTGAATATTTTTTCTCCTTTCTTTCTTCTTTGAGACAGACTAGCCCCAAATTCAAAACAATCCTCCTGTCTCAGTCTTCCAAGTGCTGGGATTACAGGTGTGAATCAGCACGCCTGGTTTTGTTTTACTTTGTGGTGCTAGCTAGTCAAGGTGTCTGCCACTGAGCTGCATCCTCAACATAAACTACTTTTTTACTTTAGAGGCCAGCATCCCTTTCATGTGGCAATGCAAGTGTTTTGACTTTTCACCTTCAATTCCAAATGCCTTAATCTTTCAGACTGACTGACATACAGAGACAATGAACAGGAATTTTCTGGCAAAGAATCTCATTCAGGAAGACTGTCCTGTGTTAGGGTAGGCGTGAGAGGTTTTCAGAGTTGGTGAAACATCATCACCAACATTGTTATTAAGCCTCTCACAATCCTACCACACACACAGAATTTCTGGGGACCTGAACTCCTGTCACAGGAGGCAGAGGTTAGGGAGTTCCTCTTTGAAACGCACATGCAGTTAGCAGAAAGGAGCTTCTGCATTAATCACATTATTTCCTTCCTGACTCATCAGAGAGGTAGACAGACAACATCAAGGAAATAGAAATGACACTAACCTAAAGGAGAAGAAAAAAGGCAGCAAGAGTCAGAGCTCTTTGGGAACATGAAATGAAGAATTATGACTGGATAGAGATTAATCAACAGCAGAGTGGTTGCAACTTGGGAGATTCCCCCAAAACAGGTGGGATACCTCTTCTGAGTAGAAAAGGGAAAGATATGATGTCTCTATTCCTATGACATGTTATTTCGGTCAAACATCTTTATAAAATCCAAAGTCAGTCAGTCTTTCAATATCTTCTCTGCTTTTGCTTGGATGCTACTTTGTACAGTTTAATAATTATTATCAGCAAAATGAGTGCCATTCAGTATCACCATAATCAGAGGAGATATATAACCTTGGCTGCAACATCTGTGATTTCCAAGCGGTCTTCTGAAAGTTTCACATTAAAAGCACTTCTTATTAAGATTTTTAAGTCAAGAAAATCAACACCATCTGAAGGGATTTACAACAAAAGGAAAAACTGGGAAAATAATCAAGAAAACATGTTACACAGAAGTAGTAGAGTCATTTTAAACCATGAAAGATCAGAGTGAAGAATTCTCAAAGAGTGTAGTTTCCAATTTACAGTTTTATTTCAAACTAATACACCAGGCAGGGGCCCTTGAGTGTTATAAATATGCATACTAACATTCATTGCACCATGAACTGTTTTGACAACACACATGCACACACACACACACTCTGACAGCAAACAGTTATAAAACAAGTTTTTCTGTTTGTTTCTGCAGTTCTAGGGACTGAATATAGGGCCTATGCATATGAAACAAGCTCTCTACTGTGGAGCCACAGATATGCCCTTCAAAACAACCTTAAAACTGGGTTTTTCTAGTTAGCAGACTACAGCAACAGAAAACAATGAGGAGGTACCAACAGCAATGTGAACGGTGAGACTAGGATGATTCACAGCGCCATCATCACTGCTGAAAGACTCCAGAAGCCTGTATCATTCTAGTAACTGCCAACAAAGAAAATCAAACTTGTCCCAGAGTTTAGCTGAAAACCAATCAGGAGTGATTAAATTGGCATTACATGAAGATGACACTATTTGATAACCAAACCTACAAAGACAGCAGATATCACCCCGTGCATTTCCAAAATTGGAAGGAAAAAAAATGACAGGGTTTCTAAAGGAAGGTGACTTTGGTGACACATGTAAACCAGAGACAACCAGATGAGTTTTAGTGTCACAGGTCAGAGATAAGAAAACGCTTCGCTTGCTGCATTTCTTCTAATCAGCCCTTTAAGCTAACTTCACCCTGAATGCTATCCATTCCTCATTTGTCCCTTTCACTCTGTATTTATTATTTCTTTAACTCTATTAGCATAACATTCCCGGAAACAGGAACTTACAAAGTGCTTGTTCCGTCCCCCAGCCTGTACAGAACACTATGTGCATGATTTGATCCAATCCTCTCACAACTCTTTAGCTGGACCTACACACTGTGACCCTGTCTCAAAGAAGAATATCCAATATGCAGACAAGGAAACTCGAGGGCCACAAAAACCATGTGGTTTATCTTAGGCTACAATATTGTCAAGACACACATCTGGAGGTCTAAAAGTTTGAGGATCTCTAATACTCACATTAAAAGCTAGGTACTGTGCCAGCCTGTAATCCCATCTCTGTGAGGAGTGGAGACAGCAGATCCTGACATCAGCCATCCAGTCTAGTTCATGAGAGACCCTGTCTCAAGGCAATACGGTAGAGGGCAATAGGGGGAAATATCTATGTTCTACTCTGACATCCCTAGGCACAAGGACATTCACGCTCATGTGTATACTCTGCACACACACACACACACACACACACACACACACACACACACAGAGAGCAAATCTGGAACTCAGATCCAAGTCACCAACACAAAATGTTTAAATATCAGGCTAAGCTGCCCCCAACAGGGACATGTTTTCACTTTAGAATACTATTAGGACTGATCATAGCCCAGGGGAACCTGTAAAAGGGTCAGTATGCTGGACACCCAGTGTTTGAATGTCTCACAGATACTCAATGGAGTACAAAGAAGTACTTATTTAAGTACTACTTCTGTCAATTTCTACTCCTCAAACAAAAATTATTTGTTTTGGCCTCTAACTCCAAATTCTGCTGCCCCAGCCTTCTAAATATTAGGATCAAAGGACTCAAAAACCAACCAACCAACCAACCAACCAACCAACCAAACAAACAAACAAACAAACAAAAACCAAACAAACAAAACTTTAAAAAACATTAATTTCCTGCTTTTAATTGTGAGTTTGTGTGTGTATGCAAGAGACAGAGACAGAGTTCCCCACATGAGCATGCTTAGGCACACTGAGGATTGAACCCATGACCTTGTGCAGGGTGGGCAACACTCTTAATATTGAGCTAACCCTCATAGAGGTAGAGAAAATTTCAAAAAGATCATGATTTTTACCTTTAAAAATAGTATATAAAATGATCCAATGGTCAAAATGATATCAGCCACTGAGTTTCCCATTAGCCAGGCTTCTAATACCTTAACAGCCATCAGTCTGCTAGTTTAGCTCACTATTCACAAAGAAACTGACAACCATTCTTCATTTTCTTAACATTAAAAAACAAAAAACAAAAAAACCCCAACCCATCAGCTTAACTTTTGAATCAGTGTTGGTGGTGGAACCAAGGGCCTTGAGCCCTCTCGGCAAGAGCTCCAGCAGCAGCGTCACCCAAGCCACTCGTCCTCAGTGAACACCTGAGCAGGCACGAGTACATTCAGTCAGACAGGAGATTCTCACGGCTTTTTCATCTTACAAAACTGAAACTCTATGTCCATGAAACAAGACCTTCTCATTCCTTCTCTCATATATGTATGATCCTATATTTTTACATACAGACATTCATTCATTCCCTATGTCGCACTGCTTTAATGATGATGTGTCAGTACCTCCTGGAAAGTTCATTAAAAATCAGATTCCTAGGCCCTGTCTTAAGTTTACAGAATCTGAATATTGGGACCAGTCTTCTGTAGTTTAACTAAAGTCTCAGGAGACTTTCAACAAGTATTTCAGAAGTACTAGTCTGTCACCTATATATTCTTCTAGCTTACACAATACAACATATGGTTAGGCCTTCCATTTACAAGTCTCTCCCTAAACCCTGTTCAGATAGAAATAATAAACATCAACCTAAATTTAGAAAAAAACCTAGTCACAACCAGGATTACTGATAGTGACAACTGCTGCCTTGTGCTTGTACTTGTCTTGAAAAGTTCTTAATTATAAAAATGGTTTCAGCAGTGGTGGCACACGCCCTTAATCGAGGAACTTCGGAAGCAGGAGGATCTTGGTGAGTTCAAGGCCAGCCTAGTGTACAGGGTGAGTTCCAAAACAGCCAGGGCTACACAGAGAAATCTTGTTTTGAAAAGTCAAAACAAAAAATGATATCAGCTTAATAGTTTAAACTAGATTCTTCTTGGCTTTTTGGCTAAGTTGTAGTGTAGTATAAACTAGAAAGAATATGGAATATTTAGAACAGCTGAGGACTTTTTGATAACTAATTCCTTACATTCAAAAGAATGCCTTTTCCTAACAAGGAATGTCTACCAAGATCCCAATGTCTGTTTGATAACTTCAGATTTACTTCACTTTGATTTATTGGTGTGGATGTGGAAGTGCATATGTGGCCATTTTAATTTTTTCCCCAAAAGTTGCATTGAGATAGTAGAACAAAATGCTTCAAAGAGGACCCCAGGAACAAGACAATACTCACAGCTCTGGCTTGTAGAGTTAGCAGTTTGCACTTCATTACCAGAGAACTGGATAACATGCTTCAAAAACAATAAACTTAGTTTGCTGCTGGAATTACCAACCCCAATAAGCCTATATAAAAACACACAATCCAATTATTATAATTATATGCTATGAGCCTAGATTGGGCAGATCTAACACTATCCTAACTTATTCCCCAGCTATAAGACACCTTGCTACTTGCAGTTTCTTTTGGCCAAGTGGTTCTGGTCCATCATGGCTTCTTCTTCCGCTTCTTCAGTCCTCTCTCCTTTCCTCTTCTAACTGCCCAATCACAGGTTCTAGCCTTTATTGACCAGTTCAAATGGGAACAAGGTTCACATGAGATCACCTGAGTACTTGATGGGCTACTCTCAGGGGCAACTCCTCCAGGAAGCAGAATTAACATCAGACTACAAACAGCATTGGACAACCCACAACACAGTATATGAAAGGAAAGTCATCAGATTGCACTCTCTCTAGGACAGGGAGCAGAGTGCCTATAACTGTGTAGTTACTAACTTTAACCTCTGGAACCTGTGCTGATGGTCCTATTTCTTCTGGAAGTTACGGTGTGATTATACTTTTTTTTTTTTTTTAATTTTCAGGGGTTGTGTTTCCATGTTTTAGCTATTGTCACAGCATTTTCTTTCTAACAGTTGATGTTTGTGGGTTATTTCTATTTCAACAGGATTGAGGGAGACTTCTAAATAAAGGGCCTAACTGTATGTTATATTGTGTAAGCTGGGGGAATAAATAGGATATTGAAACCCTGGTACTGCTTTGTACAGTAGCCTTACCCTTACCTTTCATTAAACCGTCTATCAATGAGAGTAACAGAGGATCCTCTCCTGGTGGGCACTGCTCTTTTAGCTATGTGACAGGCTAACTCTGTTTAAGCATAGTCTAGACAACAATAACCTGTCAGATAACAATCTTACAAACTAACCTGCAGGAACAAAAGAGTGGTATTTACCATGTGCACTGCTAGCTGTGGATTCCCTCTGCAACTAAGCATCAATGGTGAGTTTAGAAACAGAGAAAACACTAGGTGGTGGTGGCACATACCTTTAATCCCAGCACTTGGGAGGCAGAGGCAGGAGGATTTCTGAGTTCGAGGCCAGCCTGGTCTACAGAGTGAGTTCCAGGACAGCCAGGGCTACACAGAGAAACCCTGTCTCGAAAAACAAACAAACAAACAAAAAATAGAAACAGAGAAAACATTTTTCATGTGGGGAGTCAAAACCTGAAGAAAACTAAAGGGCACATTCCAAAGGTTTCCTTTACTGTAAAAGGTTTTTCATTCTTAAACACACAGGTGAATTCAGTTCTCACAGTGCAGCAAGCTTATAAAGGTACTGCCATCTGCAGGCCGCATGCACGGAATGCCGGTAATCATTATTTACAATAAAGTTTCAAAGCAAACCATTGTTTTTTTTAGCTTGGAGCACTGGTAGATGAGGCTTCACTTGCTGACGTTCTGAAATGGTACTCCTGAGTAAAGTAAAATCCCCCTTGTTTCTCTGCACAGGATTGCTACTGAGAAGTTTGGGACAATGGACTCTGTGCTCAATCTGAGGTCAGCACCCCAAAATACAGACTTCTTGTCATATAGCCCTTGGTGGTGGGGTATCTGGAATGACCCAAGTTGGCTTTTCTGAGTTTTCTTTCAGAAAACAAATCTGCTCTCATACTTTATAAAAACTGAATTTATCATCAGATTACTAACAGGACATGGAACAGCTGATATCCATTTAGTCTTGCAATGTGGTTGTTTTGCTAGCACATTATACAAGGAAAAGCAGTCTCCTACGTTTAGGGAGAGACTAACACACATGTCTAGGGGCTCAAAAAATATATGAAAACTGAAAGTCGAGGTAAATGGACGAGACAAACCAAAAGGAAGGCATGCACGCTAACCATTAGTCAAGTGGTCTCCAATCCCCACAAGGCAAAACTAGGGCTTTGTTCCAAAATGTTGATACAAAGTTGCTTTTCACACTCAGACGGATACAGACAAGGGTTAAGTGTGCTGTTGTCAAAAGCCCCATCAAGGTTTGTAGAAATATCCTTTAATGAACTTTCAAGGTGGCTACCACACCACAATAAGAAAGCAAGGAAACACACCCAGTGCACCTGAGGGAGGGTTCCTGCAGCTCCTGGGACTAACACTTCTAAAGGGCAACCTTTTACAACGAGAAAGCTCAGAATATCAATCATCACCCCGAAGATCCCGGGACATTGCAATGGGATCTGGAATGCCGCAGGGGGAAAAAAATTCCATATACAGTGAAAGACATAACATGACAATTAACCTCGTACTCCACGGGCAGCGTTTCCCAAAGCCTGGAGCGCACAACTTCAGGAGGCACAAGGACACAGTGTTTATTTTAATAGACAGGTATTTATTTTTTTTAATGAGCGTTAGAGAATGGCTTTCCATTATACCGTTTGGGGTTCAAATTTCCGCCTTAAACAAATGCATTTAAGGGGGAGGGGGAAGTCAGAGTCAGTTTAAAGATAAACATTTAACATTTGGTATCTAGTACAGATATAGGCGAACTGTAAAGGTGCAGCGCGAGGGACGAAAGCTGGGGAGACGTGGTCCTAATAAGCAAAGCCCCCTGACCCGCTACCAGGGTGCGAGAAGGGCCCATGCTAGGACCCTGGGAAGCCAGTAGGTTCCGGCGCCGTGTCCGTGCGAACCTCCGGCACAATTTCTCTCGCCCGGCTCTCCGGGCCCAGGGTCCGCGTCCATATAATGGGCGAGATGTCACACAAGTTGACATCTCGAGAATACGCGACAGCGCTCCCTAGGCTGCTAGGCGTCAGGACACCGCCGCCGAGACCGGTATCCTGAACGCCGGTTCGAATCCCTCCTGTGCCATTAACTCACAGAGCTCCCCTACCCCTGCCCACCAAGCCCCCGGGCGAGCGACTTCACTGACTCGAGTGCAGGGCGTGCTCGATCCTACAAAGGAACCTCAGCGCCTGCGACCGAGCCGGACAGCGGTGCCCACCTCAGCGCACAGTCGCTCGCTCGCATTACTGGGTCCGCCAGACTCGGGTCTGGGCCGGACCGGAGCCGGAGGCAGCCGCGCCCCGCTCCGGGGCATGCGCAGCCTCGCGCGTGCCCGGAGAGCAGGCCGCGGCCGCGCATCGAACGGGCCCTCCCGCCTCAGCGTCCCCCCTCACCCCCCCAACCGCCTGCCCATCAGTACTACGCTTCGGCGGACGGCCACCGCTCCCCGGCACTCACCGCTACCAGCGCGGCCGCCTCCCCGCCGCTCCTCCGCCTCAGGCCCGCCGCTGCCGCCTCGGCTTCAGCCCACCTGCCCGCCGTAGGACAAAGGCGCCACCAACCGACTAGCGCGGGCACGAGGCAATGGCGGCCGGGGCGGAGTGTGGAAGTGGGGGCAGAGGGCGCGCACGCAGCGGCGGCCGCGGCAGTGTCGTAAAGAACGTGCGGATTTACGGCAGGGCTGAGTTGAGGCGTCCATCTCCTTGGCGACAGAGGCGCGGTGGTGGCTCTGGGGCGGCGGTTGAGAACGCCAGTGGTTGCCTAGTAACTGGGTCTCTCTTGAAGACCCGCTCTACGCATGCGCCCCGCAAAGGACTTCAGTCTGGCCTTTCCCTTTTCCAGAGCCCTTTTCCTCACCCATAACTGTACAACTAGAACATGAGAGTGCCCCAGTACTTTCAGCCCTGTAACACTTAAAGCTCCGAACGGCCAAGCGGCTGTAGATGGAAAACGTGCAGTACCCAAACCTGATCACAAGGAACAAAGAGAGCAGCCGTGAAGAAAAAACTGTATTTAAATTTGCATTTAAATAGGTTGTGCATCCTATTTGTTGCCGAGTTGCCTCTAGGAGCCAAAAGACTCCTAGAGAAAATAGTCGCAGGTTTTTCTTGAGATAGTACTTTGAGGAATATTCAAGGTCAAAACTTGCCTACAATGTCACTGTCGACCATGAAGCGTGTAAACCTGCCGTGGGTCCCTCCCCCCAACCCCCATTTAATCTAGTTTGTCACAGGGACTGGAATTTACAGTTGTAAATGCTTTCCATGAATTTAAGCTTTGGCTACATGAATCACCTCACGCCTCAGGGAAGTCCTCAAATGCCATCGGGCCTTGTCTATCCTCCTCGTGAATAGTACAGGTCAACTAAAATAGTGACTGTGGAATTTGAACACTGTGAGAGGCCCAGTTTCTTTGAATCTCTGATCCTATATTCACTCTGTTGACTCACTGTTTCTTGTGCATTTGCTACAAAGACCTCAAAACTTGGCAGTTCTGGAGGGAAAGGTGCATGCTGCCTAGTCTGAGGACTTGAGTTCAACCCCACATGTGCATATACACACATACACACATACACACACACACACACACACACATTAAAAAACAAAAGCCATCTGGTGTGTCACTGGACATCTTTTATAACAATATTCAGGAGACAGAAGCAGGCGGACCACTATGCATTCAAGACCAGCCTATCCATAAGGAGTTCCAGGTCAGCAAGGGAGACCCTGCCTCAAAACTTTTCAATTATAAAATAATTCTTTAAAAGACTCTGTGACTTGATATGTACCTTCGTGCTAGGCATCATCTTAGCAAATCGAGACCCTTCTCTGTTCTCTTGGAGAGTAGAGGCTAGCAGAAAGATAGAACTCAGGTTAAAAAGGAATCACACAGGAGTTTGTAGCTGCACACTGAGATGTGTGCTGGTGCATCCCACATTCCTGCCTTCATGAAGTAGTCACTCTCAGGCTGGAGCTGGAACTAATTGTACACACCGGTGAGACGGTTGTAAAAATGATTATAAGAATGGATGAGCTTAGAGATCAAAAGAGAAAATCTGTCAGATAGCCCACAGACACTTATCCTTTCTTCTCTAAAATAGTTCCTAAGGTATGGGTTGCAGAAATGACCCAACAATAAGAGCACTAGTTGTTCTTGCAAAGGACCTAGGCTGGGTTCCCAGCACCTAAATGTTAGCTCACGACTGTCTTTAACTCCAGTTCCAGAATATCCTTTGCCAGCTTCTTGCCTGTGCAAACAGCAGGCATGAATGTGGTGTACACACATGACACTTAGGCATTATACTCATACTCATAAAATAAAAATAAATATTTAAAATACTTTCTAAATTTAAAAAAAAAATCAGGAATCATGTCAGTTAGTTTAGTGTCTCCATTATGGTCTCTATTGCTGAGTCCAGACACCACGGCCACAACAACTCTTATTAGAAGACATTTCATTGGGGCTGGCTTACATTTCAGAGGCATAGCCCATTGTCATCATGGCAGCACATAGGCAGACAGACATGGTGCTGGAGAGGAAGCTGAGAGTTCTACCTGTGGACAGGGTAGGAAAACAGGAGGAGAAAAAGACATACCTCCTAACAATGCCACTTCGTATGAGCCTAAGGAGGCCATTTTCTTTCAAACCACTACAGTTGGGGTTTTTGTTTTGTTTTTTTTTGTTTTTGTTTTTTTTTTTTCGACACAGGGTTTCTCTGTGTAGCCCTGGCTGTCCTGGAATTCACTCTGTAGACCAGGCTGGCCTTGAACTCAGAAATCCGCCTGCCTCTGCCTCCCAAGTGCTGGGATTAAAGGCGTGCGCCACCACTGCCCAGCAACTACAGTTGTTAAGTGAAAATATGGGCTGGAGTGTGAGGCACTTGGCAGCATGCTTTCTTGCCATACAGGAAGTGTGAGATTGCATACCCGGCACTGCATAAACTGGGGTGGTCTTGCAAGCCTATATTCCTAGCTCTCAGGAGGTAAAGGGGAGATCAGAAGTCCATGGTCATCCTCCACTACACAGAGAGTTGGAGGCTAGCCTGGGCAACATAAGCTAAAGGCAAAACACTGTTGGTTTTAGAGATGGTGTCTGGTGACACTCCTACGTCAGTGTGGCTTTGTACTGCTGTGGTAGTCAGAATAATGACTCTCAAAGATGCCCATGTCCTCACTTCTGGAACCCGTGAATCTGTCTGTCTCCAAGGCAATAAGGACCATGCCATTGGATTTTGAGCTCTCCCTGAGTTGTCTAGGTAGGCTCATTATAATTCCACGAGTCTTTATAAAGGGAGGTGGGACTCTCAGAGTCACAGAAGAAGGCATGCTACAGAAGCAGAGGGGAGATGGAGCGGGCAGAAGAGAGAGATGGGAGGAAATGAGGAGGGGGTAAAGGGAAGTGAGATAGTTTGGATGTGAAACATCCCTCGTGAGTCATGCATATGCACACTTGATCCCTAGATGGTGGCACTGTATGGGGATGTTATGGAAACTTTTGGGAGTAAGGGGCTAGCTGGAGGTGAGAAACGATCCCTGGAACCTTCACGTTCTGATGCACCAAAATTTGAGAAGCAGAAACCTCACGTTCCTACTGCCGCCTTGCATTCTCTGCTGTAATGGGCTGAGAACTCCCATACCCATGAGTGTAATAAATCCTTCCTCCAGCAGATGCTTATCTCAGGCATTTGCTGGGGGTAGGAGGAGAAGGAGAGGTACCGGTTGATCCTGGAAAGCAAGCAGCTTCTAGAATGTACAAGAGATAGAGGGATAGATGTTCCCACAAACTCTACTGGAAGAAACAGCCCTTCTGATTTTTTTTTTAACTTTAGACTTTATTTTCTGTAGAAAACATGATTTTTCTGTAAGTCTTAACATGACTTACTTCTTGCCCTTTAATAATTAAACTTTTAATTAAAGTTGATTTTGACGAGCCACAGGTCAGTCTAATTAGATTCTCTCTTTCTTTAAGCTATTTAACACCAAATAACACTTCAAATAATTTTTGTGTTTGTTCAATTTTTTTTGTAGGAGAGTTTGAGACAGGGCTTCTTTGTGCTGCCCTGGCTGTCCTGAAATTAGTTCTGTAAACCAGGCTGACCTTGAACTCACAGAGATCCGCCTGCTTCCAGCTCCTGAGTGCTGGGATTAAAGTTGAGCACCACCACTGCCCGGTTTCCGTATTGATTGGCCTGGAAGTTACCCTGGAGCAGAGGATGGTTTTGAATTCCTGACCCTTCTACCTCCTAGATGCCAAGACTACAGATGCACACCACCATGCCTTGCTCACCCCAGGATTAAGTTTAGGGCTATCTGCTGTTGCAGTGACATCTCCTCTTTGATTGCTATTACCTCTGATGGAATGTGTTCAGTCTGTCTGCAGAGCTATGGGATGCACTTTTGAAATACTTAAAAAGAAGAGAAGAATATATGCTACTGAGATGACCAAGCGTCCTGCCATCAGAAATTCTCGAAAGATCCAGCTCCCCGGTTGTCTCTGTACTGGGACCTGTAAAGAGACCATAAATCAGACAGAAAAGCAAAGGATAGCAACACCAGACAGGGCAGTTAGCCAGTGGTTCTCCATTTCTGTGAGATTCTGATTCAGGGAACCTGAGGTAGAGCCTGAGAATACCTTCATGTATGTTTGTACCTGTGTGTGTGCGTGTATGTACAAGCCCATGTTTTTATGGGTGGGAGTATGTGTGGTGGTGGATGAATGTATGTAATGTGTGTATAAGCTCATGCTTGTGTTAAGGGAGGATGTGGGGTGAATGCATATATGTGCACGTATGTACAAGCCATGCTTGAGGGGTATGTATGGTGTGTATATGTATGCGAATGCGTGTACAAGCCCATGTTTATGTGTGTGGGGGTATGTGTGGTATATGCACGTATGTGCACTGCATGTATGTACTAGTCCATGCTTTTGTGTGTGACCAGAGGTCAATGTTGAATATCTTCCTCTACCACTGTCCACCTTGGGGTTTTTTGGTTTGGTTTTTGTCTTTTGTTTTGATAAAGGTCTCTCAATGAAACTGGAGCTCATCCCTTAGCCAGGCTGAGCGTCGAGTCCCAGGGTCTCTCTCATCTGTCTCCATGTGCTGGAATCACGGGTGTGCATTGCCATGGCTAGGGTTCTGTGTGAAGGTTGGAGATTTGAACTCAGTCCTCAAGCTTGCTCAGCAAAGACTTTAACCACTGAGCCATCTCCTTGCTCTCACCCCCTTTTATTTAGAGACAGGGTCTTCCTATGCATTCCAAGCCTTGAGCCAGCAACCTTGCATCAGCCTCCTGAGTGCTGGGATTACAGGTATGCACCGTCGTCCTCCACAAGAAACTGCATTTTAATTTTAAAAAGCTCTCCCAGGTTTGCAAGTTACTTGGCTGGGTGATTAAAATTGCAAAGATAACAAGCCAAGTTGCCATTCGCCACAGGTCACCACCATCTCTCAGGGTCCTTTGTAGAGAACCCAAACTCATTATGTTACATGTCCTGTCTGAAGCTTTCAACGGGAGACCTGGCTGGCTCAGTTCAGAATCTGAAGATGAATGTTCCAGGCTTAACCCAGTGGTAAAGGCACTGTGTCCACCTTGTTCATGGGTTCTGGGAATCAGGAAGGGCTGGCCTAGCAGTTCTAGTTCAGAGTTCGTGGCTGCCTCAGGGACAGGGGCTCCTGGAGCAACTGTGGGTTGGCCAGGTCTCTTTCCTCACAAAGCCCTAGAGTCTCTCCCCCACGTCAGTTCTCCACACGCTCAGGCTTCACGGCACCCTGGGCCACTCTTGCCGTTTACACATAGCTGAGGGCTCCAAGAGAGAAGCTGAAAGAACGAGGCAGAAGCTACACTGCATTCTGTGACAGAGCTCAAGGAATCAGACAAGCCTGGCCAGCTGGAAGCAAGGAAGACAGAACCATTACCTCCGCATGGGAGGAATGTGAGGGCCCCACTCTGAGAAGAGCACGCAGAATGGGGAGGAGCTGTGGCTACCTTTGAGACCTCTATCTGCACAGTGGAACCATTTCCCAACCCCACAGCTGCTGTCCTTGAGCCTTTCCCTCAAATCCTCCTCGGATCTCTCCATGTCTCTGTGCGTCACGGGCATCACCTAGTCTACACCTTTTGCATTCCTGGTTTGGTTTACTCTATACATATGTATATCTGCATGTGTATGTGTATATTCAATGTATATTTTACGTATACAAGAATTATAATTTTATTCGTTATTTTTGAGATTGGGTCTCGTTATGTACCTCTGGCTGGTCTGGAACTTGCTATTCTAGATCAGGGTGGCCTTGAACTTACAGAGATTGGCCTGTCTCTGCTGGAATTAAAAGTGTGCACCACCACACCAGCTGGGGTATTTTTTGCAAGATGAATCTGTTCCCATTGATCTAGGATGAACATAAAGTCCCGTGAGACCAGTCCCCTTTTTGCCTTCCTGCTTACTTGAGGCCACTGACCTCTGAGCTTTCAATTTGTAACCACAGTGGTCCTGTCAGGCCTAATACACACCATGTTCTTTGTACCTCAAGGTCTCTGTGTCTCTCATTCTATTTTCTCTCAAGTCTCATGCTCTGTGTAGCAAGACAGTGTGACAGGGTAGCTAGGAGAACAGACGGTGACTCAGTACCTGGGTTCAGTCCTTAGATCTCCCATTTTCTACTGTGCAGTCTTGGGTACAATCTCCTAACCTCTTCATGTTTAAAATAGGCAAACCACTTAGCAGTGTGCCCGACACATAATATTCAATGGGTAATTGGCAGCCCGTTACTTGAGTTACCTAATCTCTGACTTGGGGCCCACTGCTGAGGACAGAGGGGTGTTAAATATAAAGGAAGTACCTTTGGCTTGGGGTTCATGAACTTGAATGTCCCTATTGACCGGAAGCAAGCCTTTCTCTTGATTGAGAATTGCTGCTCCATTTCCCACAGAGCTCAGACACATCTACCTCACTGTGAGACTAGAGACTGAACCGACTAGGGCTTTACACACGCTTGGCAAGTGCTCTCCTATGACCTATGACCTACATCCTCAGCTCTCTTTTGACTTCTGACTTTGAGCCGGGGTCTCACTAAATTGCCCAGGCTGCCTTTGAACTCACTCTGCAGCTCTGACTGACTTTGAACTTTTGATTCCCCTGCCTCAGCCTCTTGAGTGAGTAGCAGGGATAAACAGCCTGTGCCGCTAGCCTGCAGACATCTTTCTTACATTACTGTTCGCACTCGTCCTTATATTTTGATGATAGAGTTCTTACCACTTATTTAATGAGCAAGTATAGAGCACCAGGCCACATGCTTAGTGACATAATTTGACGATTGTCTGTCTATATAATTGCTTTTGCTCATGACACCATCATGGTGTGGCGTTTGAGCCCATTTGGAGAAATCAGAGACCCAGACTCAATTCAAATTCAGATAAAATGAATTTATTCTTACCAGAAGGCCGGCAACCGCAGATCTGCAGCCTTGTGGAAGAGGGTTCAGGTGGGTTTGAAGACAGACGTCAGCAAGGCATGCGTTACAACTACTGGCGGAATCCACAGCTGGGCAGGAAAATCCATGTTACTTCCCCCAGTTGTTTTTTTCTTTCCCATATAGAAATAAAAGACCATTCCGTCCCTTTCTCACAGTGATAAGCAGGTTTTCCAGAAGCAATAGCTGTTAACACCTCAGGGCCCACTCTCTCATTCTTAGCTCACCTGCAGGCCACTAGGATCTCCTCAGCATTCCAGAGCAAAAGGTCAACAGCCAGAAAGGATGGATGCTTGGCCCCATGGTAAGTCTCTAGTCACAGGGACCTGTGTGAATTATCACTCAGGTCTGAGCTCTAGTGACTGGGATAAAGCAGTTCATTTCTGGGCAGGCAAAAAACAAACAAACAAAAACAAACAAACAAACAAACAAACAAAACAGGTTAGGGCTGGCTATCACATCCCCATACTGTCTTTTTCTTTGGAAAATATTTGACTTCTCCAGACAGCCAGAGGAGGTCACAGCACACTACTAACACTTACAAATGGAGCTAGTCATCAATGTTGACCTTTCTTGGGGTGTATGAAAGACTTAGGGTGCTCTTTGAGACAGGAACTTTGCTGAGTACTTTATACAAAACCTTACTCTATAACCACCTAAAACACAGATATTGCTATCCCATTTTCTGGATGAGAATGTTGAGTCTCAGAGGAGTAGACAATTATTCAAGGGCATAAGGTAGTCTACTTGTGGTGGGATCTTTGCTCTTAATATGTCCCATATAAACAGTGATTCTTCCATTTTACGGATGAGTAAACTGAGACTCAAAAGATGTGAATTCATTCTGCTCCCTCTCACATTGTTAAGAATCAAAGTCAGGATTCGAACCCATGTCATTGAGACTTCAGAGCCCTCTTGTTCTACTGTACCTTATGGCATTTTTTAAGGAAAGTATCATGGAAATGCAGTCTGGGTAAGTTGATGGTTGGCCATGTGTATGGTTCCAGGAAGTGTGGCTGTGCCATCCTTCAGGATTAGATGGTGGGAAAGAAAGAACTGCTTTCCTCGTTCCTGTTGTGGAGTCACAGGCCAGTGCCGGGAACATGCTACCAAATGCGGAGTACACACTAGCGTAAGGAGAACTCCATTAGCCCCCATTGTTTAGACAGAAGAGTCAAAAGTAGGAAGCAGAAGATAAAAGCGCTCGTAAGTAACGAGTTCTCTGTCGGGCTCCGCTGAAACAGAGAGGAGCGGCTCTATCGTTAGTGATGAGCCACACAAGATGAAAGTCGTCTTGTGACCCGTGAGTGTAATGAGATGAAGATGAGGTAATGTGATGTTTTATAACGATAGAGGATCTGCGGAGCTGGGAATTATCTCAGCGTGAATGAATACTACGGGGAAGCCGAACAATGGGGCTGTCTGGAAGCAGTTCTCTATTCTGCTGTATTTATAGCGGCGTTCATCTTCTCTCTCAGTTCAGAGGTCACCAGGGCGCTTGTCTCACCTTGCAGAGTGTATGAAAATACGGCGCTCGGCGCGGTCCCGACTGCTTCCTTCTGAGGAACCTGTCACATACAAAGGAGAGGAGAGAGAGAGAGGCAGAGCCCTCCGGAGCTCAGGCTGAAAGAGAAGAGAGAGAGAGAGCAGGGGGAAGAAAAGAGCTAAGAGGTTTGCCCACCACTGCCCAAGTAGCCTAGAGCTCTTGCATAAGGTGGTACCTGCAAGCTGTCTGTGGCTGCTTACCCTTGCAAGTACTGGGCTGCCTGGGATGGTTGGTAAAGCACTTGCCTTAAATGTTCAGGAACCTTAGTTCAATCCCCAAAACATACTTGAAAAAGCTGGTTGCGGTGGCATACGCTTGGAATCCCAGCGCTGGGGAGGCAGAGACAGGCCAGTCTCCGGGGATTGTGGGCCAGCCAACCTAGCCTATTTGGTGAGCTCTGGGCCAGCCAGTGAGAGACCCTGTCCTAAGGGAGGTAGATTAGTTTCTTGAGGGTGACATCAAAGCTGTCCTCTATCCTGTATCTATGGGAAGATGCACGAGCCTGTGCGTGTACACACACACACACAGACATCACTCTCACACACATCACTCATGCATGCAAGCACAAAGTAAGTACAAAGACAACCATTTGCTCAATTGTAATATCCACATGCAAGTGTCTGTATTGGATGGCACAGATATGGAATGTGTCTGCCATCACAGATGGATCAAACCACTAAGCCTAGGAATACTCAAACCCCAAGACTACAGAAACCCTAAGGCTTCAATATCCCTGGACGCTAGAGAGCTTGACAGAGTCCTCTGACATGGATATAAGAATACTCTGTGCCCAGGGACCATGGGGGAACTACCTGAACCCCCTGAGATGCATGTTTATTTATTATCAATGGTTTATACCATTTGTGCTAGATATTACAATGATGAAAGTATGCAATCCAGCCTGTTCATAACCCTGCAAGCTCTTACTCTCACTTCACAGAGGAGAAGCAAAGGTCAGAGCGAGGCCACATAATAGCACTGTGGTTTTGGACTCACTCAAAGGTCAGAGGTCACAGTGATGACTATCAGAGGTCAGAGGTCACAGTGATGACTATCGCTCCACTGTTACCTGCTGCTTGTTTCCTTACGGATCACTGAAGGATCTTAGCAGGTGCCTCTCCAAATGGAAAGTGAGACAAAGCTCTGAGTTCTCCCAGAGATGTAGGGGGTTATTGTGTAATGGTTTCCTCTGAGATTGAAACGTTCCATCCGGTAGAGAAGCTCCTTAAGAACTCAAAACAGCAGGGTGTGGTGCCACATGCCTTTAATCCCAGCACTCAGGAGGCAGATGCAGGCAGATCTCTGTGAGTCTGAGGCCAGCCTGGTATACAAAGGGAGTCCAGGACAGCCAAGGCTTGTGACAAAGAGAAACCCTGTCTCAAAACAAACAGACAGACAGACAAACAAACAAAAGTAAACAAAATAGTAACAGGAAGTCTCTGAAGCTGAGCAGATTCACTAGGTTCCTCCTTGTCCAAATATGCAGTAAAAGCTGGGTCCTCAAAGGGAAGCTGAACTGCCAAGAAGATTCTCCAGAGGGGAAAAGTTATAAAAATACCCAGACGAAAACAACTGCCTAGAAGACTCAGAAAGAAGCTGAGCTTTCTGGAAGAGGTTTAGACCAACTGAGGCACCTGGAAAGGACATTCCAACCTGGTGACATGCCTGCAGGCTATATAGTGTGCTCCAGTTTCCCAGCTTTGTGAGCTGTCATGGGTGCTGGGGTGGGCTTGTGACACAGGAGTCATTTCTGCTCCTGTGAATAACCCCTCCCCCATATTGCTATAAATAATCCCAATAAAACTCATGGCTCACCAAGTTGGACTTTGGTGGTATTTGTACTTTGGTCTGTCATTGGGCAAATAGAAAAGTGTGTTGTGTCTTCCTGGGACACGATAGAGATGACAGCCAGAAAGTCCTGATGGGGACCTGGGCAAGTGGAATATTCAAAGAAAGTACTTTCAGGTTTCGGGGCCATTGAGAAGATCACACAATGGGGATCTGGGGTTTCACCCTGCCTGTTAGGTGTCTGCAGAACCTACTTCTTAGCCTTCCTCAGGGGGTGAGAAATGAAGGCACCAGCTTAGAACTCCCCCTCAGCCAATGGTAAAGGGCTGTTCTCATGGACGTTTAACTCCGGCAGTTCTGCCCCTTTCCAGAGTTAGCTAAAGATGCCCTTGAAGCTCTTAATGACCCCAGAACAGGTTGTCATAGGTGCTCAAGATATGTCCAAGAGTGCTGACTGTGGATGGGGACTTGCAAGGTACCAGATGGTGGGGTGTTGGACTAAACACACTCCCAGCTTTGACAAAGTGATGGTTAAGTGTTCAATACTGTTTTACATCCTATAACCAGGCCAAGATGGTTACCGGCTGCCAGACATCACAATTAGACATCCGAGCTGATTTTGGCACAATGAAAGAGGAAGAGGTTAATGAGTGTCCCATCTGAAGAACTCATCAGTGCTGGGACTTTATCTATCTCAGTGCTATAACACCGACATGTGACCTGCATCAACCGCTCTGTGAAGCAATTGAATGAACCATGATTGAGATCAAATGACAACGATCTCAAAAAGGATAAGTAGTTCATAGAAAAAGACGAGGTAAGACGTAAGCTGTTCTCCATCACTGGGTCTGGTAGTGCTGGCCTGTGAGCCCAGCTCCTTGGGATCATGAGGTCTAGACCTTCCTGGGCTCCAGAGTGAGCATTAGGCCAGCTTGAGTAACTGCTTCACTCTAGAAAGGAGACCGGGGATATGACACGAGGCCCTAGGCTCAAGCCCTAGACCCACAAAAAGAAAAACGTTAATTTCACTGATAAAGTAGTATAAGTTTTGAGAAATGTGAATTGGTCTGGAGAGATGGCGCAGTGGTTAAGAGCACTGACTGCTCTCCCAGAGGTCCTGAGTTCAATTCCCAGCAACCACATGGTGACTCACAACTATCTGTAATGGAATCTGATGCCCTCTTCTGGTGTGTCTGAAGACAGCTACAGTGTACTCCCATATAACAAATAAATAATATCTGTTACTCACTGAGCTGTCAAATACTAAACGGACAAAAACGTTTAGTAATAGAGAGAGTCCAAGGTTCTTTTTTAAAAAATGTTTTCCTTTGTTTGAGACAGAGGATCCCATGTAACCCTTGATATCCTGGAACTGGTTATGTAGACCAGGCTGGTCTAGAACTCACAGATATCCACCTGCCTCTGCCTCTTGAACACTGGGACTAAAGATGTGTACAGCCACACCTGGCAGCCTGAAACTTTTTAAATGTAAATTTTCCAATTTTTTTCCTTGCAAAGTATTTTGGAAATACTTGTTTGCACATTGTACACACAGCAGGTTCTTTCTAGAAATCTGCTCTTCAGATAACAGAATACAAGTGCCTGAGCATGTGTGATCAAGGGTCCTGTGCCGTGCAGTGCCCACTGCAGGAGTGACAACCTGGGTTCCAGTCCACAGCAGAGCAACTGAACCGGCTGCAACAAGTTCACTGCACAGAGCTGATCTACATAAGTACTTCAGACAGGAGCTGCACATCTGTGGCTCCTGACCTGGAACAATTCCTATGCTGTGTTATTTAGTGGGGAATGGTTTCAGAAAATGATAGATTCCTTTTCTTAGGAAATGAACAGGTGCATTCTTTAACGTGTAGACGGATACCTAACGGGATGTCATGAAGGGGGAAGAGTGATGACAGATAGAGGAAGAAAGGTGTGGGCTAGAGACTGCCCCCTGAGCACAGCCTGCTCACTCTTGTAGAAGACCCAAGTTTGGTTCCCAGCAGGTCAGTGTGCTCCTAGCCACCTGTAACTCCAGCTACAGAGGATGTAGTGCCCTCTTCTGGTCCCTATGGACACTACACTCATGAGTGCATACCATATACAGATACACAGAATTAAAAATACGTCTTCTAGTCAGTCAATGGTGGTGCACAGCATCCCTTTAATCTCAGTGCTCTGAAGGCAGAGGCAGGCGGGTCTCTGAGTTCAGGGCCAACCTGGTTTAAGAGCAAGCTCGAGGGTAGCCAGGGCTACACAGAGAAAACCATCACGATGACGATGATGGTGACATCATCATTATCATCAACATCATCATCACCATCATCATCATCGGCTGTCGAGAGGACTCAAATGTTGAGGGCACTGGCTGCTTTTACAGAGGACCTGGGTTCAATTCTCAGCACCCACATGGTGCTCACAACTGTAACATCGGTTCCAGAAGATCTGACACTTTCACACAGACATACACACAGGCAAAACAGTAATGCACATAAAATAAACATAAATAAATTATATAATAATAATAATAATATAGAAATAAATCTTATAAAAGACAAAATATTATGGGAAGAATGTTCACAGCATACTATTATAGGAAAATATAAAACAGAGACTGCATGCTTTCCCTGGCAGAGAGAACTCTAGAGATACCAGCAGGCTAGGACTAAAATGTGAATATAAATGTACAAATGAAAATATTGATTTAATTCTGGGATAGAGCAATGGATTTTTTTTGGTGTGCAATATTTCATATCCATATGAAGTGTCTGTTTAATATAATATCTTTAGTGAACTAACACATTCTGCAGAGACACTAGAGAATTAAGACACAAGATTTTGAGTCAGGGGAGATGGTTCAGTGGGTAAAGTGTTTGGCATGCAACTCTGGACACCCCAACGCCACATAAACACCTTGATGTGGCGCTGTGTGTCTAACGCCACAGAACTGAGTGTTCTTCAGTATAAACACTGCTGTATAAGAAGACTCAAATCAGCCGGGCGGTGGTGGCGCACGCCTTTAATCCCAGCACTTGGGAGGCAGAGGCAGGCGGATTTCTGAGTTTGAGGCCAGCCTGGTCTACAGAGTGAGTTCCAGGACAGCCAGGACTATACAGAGAAACCCTGTCTTGAAAAACAAACAAAAAACAAAACAAAAAAAGACTCAAATCATGTATCTTGGGTGTCTTCCTCAATCACTCTGCACCTTACATTTTTGTTATTATATTTATGTATTCATGTGTGTATATATTTATTGTGTATGCTTAAGCAAGACTGAAACTACTGGGGCGTGGACTTTAGAGGACAACTTTCAGGAGTTGGCTCTCTTTTTCCCACTATGTGAGTCCTGGGAATCGAACTCATGTTGTCAGGCTTGGCAACACCCCTACCCATTAAACCATCCTGCCGGCCCTGTAGCTTATTTTCTTCCTGAGACAGGGGTTCTCATTGAACTTCAATAGAGCGTGCCAATTTGGCTAGACTGGCCAGCAAGTCCCAGGAAGTCTCCTGTTTCTGGTTCCCAGCACTGGAATTACAGACATACACACTATCTCATTTTTGTTGTGGTTTGTTTTGTTTCTTTGATTGTTTTGATACAGAGTCTAGCTAGCTATCCCTGGCTGGCCTGGAACTCACAGAGATCCACTTGTTTCTGCTTCCTCAGTCATAGGATTAGTTGAGGATCTGAATTCAAGTCTTCTGGCATTGGGAGCAAGTAAGTCACTGACTGATCCATCTTTCAGCCAAATGTCAACCAAATGTCGGGGTTTTATATTCTGGACTCCTTGTGACCTCCTGTGACTCACTAGTTTCTGTTGGTCCATTGAGGAGGGGATCAAATGTGGGTGTGGTGAGCAGGAGGTGGGAACATAGGACTGTCCTGGGGACTGGCCAGTGCAGGAATGGCTGAAAGGACTTCTTTATATTCCAACTCCTGGGGTTCTGGCCTGAGTCTGCTTTTCCAGCCTCTTGCCCAGCCCTTTTCCAAAAACACTATCTTCTATCTATGTTGAGGACAACGTGGAGAGCAAGAGGGGGCTGGGCAGTAGAAGGAACTCCCTTTTAAATGAGGGTCTCAAAATAGGCCTCCCTAGGAGACACCATCTGTCTTAGACCTGGCTAGGGAAGAGGAGGCTGATGGGTTGAGTCAGGACACAGACAAAGCTCTAAGCTGGGAACAAAGAAAGTCTGACACTTGAAAGTCCCTTGTGATCGGGCCCCAGAGGGGGAGGCCCACAGAAGCCAGGGTGTAGAACTCCCGAAGATGACAGCGGGAAATCACGTCTTCTTCTACCACCAAATCCATCTCTCATGGCAGACACCACAGTCCAAGAAAGCTGAGGTCCACATCTGGGAGTCAGAACCAGCCAGGCCAGCAAGTCATAACCAGAACCTGATGACATTTGGTCAAAGCTTCAGTCAAAGTCCCTTCTGCTTTGTTGACTCTCGGGTTTTCCAGATTCCTCGTTGTGTTCTTTCCTAGGTGCCTTAGTTCCTCTTGACAAATCCCAGTTCGACACTGGTGAGTTATAGGGAAATATGTGGGAATCCCAGCCAGCGAGCTCAGTAATCTAGTGGGGATGGCCAGCCACGCAGCTATGTGGGGGCCAGGCAGGTGGGTGGGGCCCAGGCAGGTAGGTGCCGAGGGACCCCTTTCTTCTCAACAGGCTGGTATTTACTCTGTAAGTGCTTCATCAGCACGCATGCGCACGCATGCGCCTGCGGGCTGGACGGCACTAAAAGACGGCTGTGCTGCCTAGTTTGTTGTTGTTGTTTTTAAGATTTATTTACTTGTTTTATGTATGTGAGCACACTGTCGCTATCTTCGGACACACCAGAAGAGGGGACAGATCCCATTACATATGGTTATGAGCCATTATGTAGCTGCTGGGAATTGAACTCAGGACCTCTGGAAGGGCTGAGCCATCTCTCCAGCCACTGTTTTTTTCTTTTTCTTTTTTTAAATGTCAGCTTGACACAAGCTAAAGTTATCTGAGAGGAGAGAACCTCAATTAGGAAACCGCTTCCATATGATGGGGTTGTAGACAAGCCTGTTGGCCATTTTCTTAATTAGTGATTGATGGGGCAGCCCATTGTGGGTGGTGCCATCCCTGGGCTGGTAGTCCTGGGTTCTACCAGAAAGCAGACTGAGAAAGCCAGTAAGCAGCACCCCTCCATGGCTTCTGCATCAGCTCCTGCCTCCTGATTCCTGCCCGGTTCCCTTCCTGTCCTGGCTCCTGGCATCCTTTGCTGATGAACAGTGCTGTGGAGGTGTGAGCCAAATAAACCCTTTCTTCCCCAACGTGCTTTTCTGGGCCTGCTGTTTCACCACGGCAATAGAAACCCTGACTAAGGCAATGACTAAGACATTGATCCCCTCCTCTCTAGGAATCAAGTCCGATGTGAGGAAGGGCCATTACAAAGGTTACAGAGCGGAAGTTCTGTTAGGAATCAGCAAGAAAATCCACCAGGTTCTGTGTTGTGGGGAGCCGGATCTCCCCAACAGGCGTTACTAAAAGCGGCAGAGCTGACCACACCCACTAGCCACAACCCTGGTTTTCTCTGCCTACTTTAATAATCCTGGGGAGGGCGGGGTCTTTGGTTTTACTGGGTACCACAGGGTGTACAGTTGGAGGGAAAGAAATTAATGGAGGCTCAAAGGACCTTGTGGAGATTGAGGGCAACTGTAGAAAAGGGGTGTGGGATGCTGTCTTCCCTGAGGTCTTCCTGGCAGGGGACAGTGCCTCTCTGGGCAGAGAGAACTGGAGAGAGCAGACCTGGCCAAGCAGCTGCGTTGGATGCTTGTGTTCCTGAGAGCCAAGCGAATGCCACAGTAGTTAAGCCCGAGTGCTTTTCTGAGCTTTTCTTTAAGCAGACTGACTTCTGGGTTGAGAGGGTTCCACTGCAGTCTCCACGTGGTAGCATGGTGGAGAGGAATGTTAGACTCTAAGCTAGCTATCCTGTCAGAGAAACGTCCAGAGGGAAAACCATGGAAGTCACTCATTGCCCCTCGGGAAACCAATACTTGGCCACCGCAGACAAGGGGGGGGTGTCAACCGGCAGAGGCCAGACACTCCATCAGGGCTATCTGACCTTTCCTGCCTCTTCCTTTGCATGAGCTAAGACTCCCCCCCCACCCCCCAGCCAGTCTTTTCTGCTTGCCTGCTTTGTATGTCTAGCTGACAAGATTCTTTCTGGCTCAAGTCAATCCTTGGCTGAGCAGGGAAGATGAAATGAGATTTAAATTGAGTTTGAGAATAAAGCATCAAAGGACGGAGGTTTAACAACACAGAGAGATCCAAAAGTAATGCAATCTGCCCAAAATGTCATTAAGGGACAGAAAAGGGAAACTCGCCGAGCATGGCTGGAGGGAGAGATTAGGGTGAGCGCTTCATTATCATGCCCCCGTGGAGTCGAGCTGCCTCAACACACTGGTTCCACAAATAAACAGAATATGAAGTACAGCGGGGTGGGGCTGACTTGGAGAGGGAGCTTGGGGAGGTGGGTGTGTTCACCCCAGTGGGCTGTGGTGGGGGAGGAATTCCCAGAGGAGGTACACTGAACCCCAGCACTGAAAAATGAGGTGACAGGAGGTAAGGGGACAGTATTGTCAGGTGGAGGTGACAGCGTGGGACATGAAGTGGAAGGTTGGTTAGAGATGCAGACTTGGAAGCCCAGGGCTGGGACGGTTCCAGGGAGTCACTGCAAACTCACTGTGAAGACCAGGCTGGCATCAAACTCACAGAAAGTCACCTGCTTCTGCCTCCTGAGGGCTGGAATTACAGGCGTGAGGCACTCTGACTAACATTCTTTTTATTTGTCTTAAATAAAACTTTATTGTAATGTACTTGCAAATTAAAAAAAACATCATGTAGAGAGATTAGTCAGACCCAAAGTCTACAAATCTCCATGAACATTTGACAGTTGGCGAGGCCATTCTGAAGCTGTGGAGCTTTACAATGGATTTTACACACACACACACACACACACACACACACACACATTCAAGGTTTCTCTGTGTAGTCCTGGCTGTCCTGAAACTAAAGCCTAGATCAGGCTGGCTTCAAACTCAGAGATCTGCCTGCCTCTGCCTCCCAAGTACTGGGATTAAAGGCACATGCCACCATCTCCTGGCCTATTAATTATATTTTAACGAACTTATCCACCACAGAAAACCCTGATAACTACATGACAAAATTAAAATATGAAAAACAATAAGCTCTATATCATTTTTCATCAAACATGCCCACAATACACACAAACATACCCATACAGACATATATACACACACACACACACATACATTTGCACACATACACGTACTCACACATGCAAATGTACGTGTAAGTACAGTATAATATATATAGGAAAAAGATCAGGAAACAGCACACATTAAGTGCTGAGGAGAGACAGGATTCAGGTTAAAGGCTCATGAGTGGAGCAGGGCCCTTGGGTACCAGATGCTGTGGATTCTGACCTCCAGGCTCCTCAGCCATGCACCTGCCCCCTGCTTCTCACAAAGGCCGCTTCCTCCAGGATCTGGAATCCTGGATCACTGTTCTTCCCAGCAACCCTCACCCTACCTCTATTGCTGGACTCTTCCCTTGATGGGAAGCTAACAATTGCCCTCTCTCCTGAAAGCATCTCAGTACCCCTCCCCTTCTTGCACTCTTCTCAGCCTAATACCCTTCCAATCCTTCCCTGGGCCTCACCACAAGCGTCTCCTAGGGATGTGTGTGTGAACTGAAATATCTTCCCTTTATCTTGCCTGGTCTGCACCCCATGGGGCAACCCGAAGGCTACTATTTATTCTTTCACACATTAATTTAAGATGCTTTAATTGCTGCTATGATATGTTTTATGTAATATAATTAATGTTTTAATTCTGTTGAACTGGCTTCCCCCAGGCAGTTTTGCAAAGGGCCCAATTTTGGAATCAAGCAAATAAGGAATAAGTAAAAGCTGAAGTTATCTAGCAAAGCTCCTCCCACCCCACCCCCACTCCCACCCCCACCCCTGCTTCCAGGAATGAACACTAGACTTGTTGTCCAAAGGGGATTTAAAAAAAGGGAAAGACAGCTTCATTTTGTCTTCATCTTGGATGTCTTTGGGTGGCTTTAATGGAGACTCCTGGGTCCTAACTTAAGTGTTGCTGGCCTTTTTGTCTGTGACTGGCATCCTTTCTACATGGGAGGCCACTGTAGCTTGAGGTCAGTATGGAGACCACCAGGGTTGTATCTGTCTGGCCATCTTCTTTGTGACAGGAGTTGTTCTTGGGGTGAGGATTGACAACCTATTCGCATACTCACTGTAAGCCTCTGAGTTAGGACAGTGGCAGAGGTGACAGGACGGGGTGGGGGGGACCTCCGGAGCGAGAAGCAGACAGTATAGTGGAACTGAGCCCCCAGGCATGCTCCTCAGTCAATCATCTGGCCCTGTGGACAGAAAGGCAACTTCTTCTGAGACTCTTAAATCGTGAATGATGATCAATGAAGCTATTACCGTGTCTCTGTAGCAAAGGCGTTGTGGTGGTTTGACTGAGAATGGAATCCATAGCGCCTATGTTAGAATGTTTGTTCCCAATTAGCGGAACTGTTTTGGAAGATTAGGAGGTGTGGCTTTCTTGGAGGAGGTGTGGCCTTCTTGGAGGAGGTGTGGCCTTGTTGGAGGAGGCGTGTCACTAGGAGTGGGCTTTTAGGTTTCAAAGGGCCACGCCAGGCCCAGTCTCCCTCCACCCCTTCCTGCAGCTGGTAGCTCAGGATGTAAAGCTCTCAGCTACTGTTCCAATGCCATGCCTGTCTGCTTCCTACCATGATGATCATGGACTAACCCTCTGAAACTGTAAGCGGGCCCCCAATTAAATGCTTTCTTTGTAAGAGTTACGTTGGTCATGGTGTCTTCCTAGCAACTGAACAGCCTGTAAGCTGGGCCCCAAGCCTGGGGCTAATGTAGCATGCCTTCCTTCCCCCTTCCTCTTTCTTTGCAGCCTGGTCTCTCAGCATGGCTTGGATGTTCAGTTTGGAGGATCAGCATCCCAAGCACCATCTAGTCCAAGTTCCTGGGAGCAGACTGAGATGGGGATTGCCACTCAAGTGAACTCAGTGCATCAGACACAGAGCTTGGACCAGACCCCAAGCCTTCTAGCTGCAGAGCAGATGTGAACCCTGGTTCAAAAATGATGGTGGTTGTGTGTGTGTGTGTGTGTGTGTGTTATAGGGTTAAAGACAGTGCTCATGAAGTCTAACAACCTAAGTTTGATACAGGCTCCCACATGGTGGAGGGAGGCAACTAACTCCCCTAAGATGTTCTCTGACCCCCATATACTCCAAGAGGGGAGGAGGGATGAGGAGGAGGAAGAGAGGAGGAGAAGGAAGAGAGGAGGAGGGGGAGAGGGAGAGGAGGAGGAAGGTGAAGAGGGAGAGGGGAAGGAAGAAGAGGAAAAGAGAAGAAGGAAGGGGGAAGGGGAGAAGAAGGAAGAGAGAAGGAGAAGGAAGTGGGGAGGAGAAGGAAGAGGAGGAGGAGGAGGAGGAGGAGGAGGAGGAGGAGGAGGAGGAGGAGAAGGAGGAGAAGAAGAAATATGAATGATGAGTAGTGGGTGGTACTGGGGGAGACGACACCCAGGGTAAAGTGCCTGACATACAAGTATGAAGGCTAGAGTTCAGATCCTCGTCCCCCCCCCCCCGCAAAGTTAATGGAGGACTAGGGAGTGTCTCTAGTCTTCTAACATTTCTCAAGGGGCCTTTGATCTTACAAAAGGCTGGTCCATACGGTAAATGCCTGTCTCCAGACTCTGGATGGAGCTGGGATGGAAAGGTCGGTGGAGACACATGAGTGGCACGCACGGATGACAGGATGGGATGCTGTCCCCTACGTGTGGGAATTTCCTTCTCAAGAAAGAGAAACTGAGTAGGGAACTCATTTCCTTGAATCGCCTCCTTGGCCCTTCAACTGTGGTCTTTCCCGTTTTCTGAATTTGCGGTGATGTTGGGGACTTCCTTAGACCTCTCTGGAGATGCTTTCGGTTCTGCAGAGATTCCTGGGTGGGTATTGGGGGATGGGTAACCAGAATGTCCCTGTGACACTCCTCAATCCCTACAGTAACCCTTCCCTCTGCTCCCTTGCAATCAGGAGAGTCCTTAACCCTGCTATAGGTGGCTTTTGAGGTCCTGCGGGGAAGGAGGGGGGAGTAGAAAAAGGGCTCCTCTTGGGACCACGTCTCTTCCCGCCACCATGGTGCCCATCCCTTAAACTCTTAGGGGCAATCAGACTCCAGGGAAGGTCCTGGGGAAATCCCTGCTCAGTGACTAGCCAAAGGCCCACCGAGATTGGTGCCCGAAGATCCCGCCCCCTTCCTGGGCGGGACTCTTAGCAGGGACTTCGGAGTGACTTGTGGCCTCGCAGGGAGCCCTGTGATCTGGCTGCTCTGATCTCTCCCTGCAATGGTGCCTTTGCTTCGGCTATGCGCGCTCTGGGGCTGCTTGTTGACAGCGGTGAGTGGCTTCTGTTCTAACCTCCGAGGAGGTTAGGGCTTTGAGAGTGAGAAATGGAACGAGGAGATAAGGCTTCGGGGATGAGATCTTCCTAGTTGATTTGGGAAAGGCGGGAAGCGGTGAATAAGATGGGCACGATCGCTCGATCGCTCGGGTCTTGACTTAAAACAAATGAAGTGGGCTACCCCTCTTTCCTCCCAGAAGGTTGAGGTTCTGTTCCACGTAGTCCACAGAGGGAGCTTAGGGAGAGCATTTTTACACAGCGGTGCCCGGACAGCTTTATCTGATCCAAGCCTTGGCTCAGGAGCTGGCTACAGAAACTGGAAAGGGTTAGCAGACAGGAAAGCCTGGCTAGGGGAAGGGGCGGGTCTGGCCTGTTTCCTGTCACTTTCCCATTGTCAACAGATGTCTGCCACCTGTGGTTATCTTCTCCTTGCCAGTTGGGCCACTTTCTCCTAGGGAATCTTGGGGGAACAAAGCCCCAGGTACTTTTTTGGTAAGAGGTAATTTACTAACCACCAAACCCGTATTGTAGCCAAGCCGATCTAGAGAAGTCTCCAAGTTTGTGCCTCTGTCTCTTGAACTTAAAGATGGTGCAGGAGGCACCTGGAGGATGAGGAGGAAGGGTGGGGGGAGGAAGAGATGGAGGAATAGCTTTGGAACCCAAGAAAGCATAAAGAAACCTGACTAGGTTTCTCCAGGCACCAGAAGGGCTCAGACCAACCAAGCACATCTCGGGGATTTTCAGAAGCCAGCCCTTGATTCACTTTTGGTTTAAATGTATTTCTGCAGTTCCTCATTCTGGAGTCTGGGAATCCCCTGACTACCTGGGTTTCATCCCCTCTCCTCTGGCGAGGCTCCCCTTGCTTTCAAGCACGGTAGATTCTTTTTGGTTGGAGACAGGGACTTAGGTATTTCAGGGGCTTTGACTTGTCTGTGCAGGAAGGTGTCATGTTTCAGGACTGGCTTTCTGCAGCTGCCCTAAGCACATACCTGTCAATCAGCCAAAGTCACCTATCCCAGGTTGGCCTCAAACTCATGATCTAGTTGAGAATGACTTTTAATTTTTTTCTTTTTTCTTATTTTTGTTCATGCATGGTTTGTATGTATGCGTACATCTGTGTGGGAACACACGTGTGCTTGCATGTGGTGGCCTGAAGTTCATATCGTGAGTCATTCTTGGACACTCTCCCGCCTTACTCATCAAGACAGGGGTCTCAGTCAAACCCAGAGCTCCCCATAGGGCAAGTCTCACTGGTCAGCTTGCTCGGGGTTCCCCTGCTTCTGCCTTCTGAAGCCGGAGTTACAGGGAGACCACTACAAAGACCTGGTATTTGCACGTGTTTCTGGAGACCTGAATTCTGGCCCACACATTTATACAGCAAATACCTTAAGAGCTCAGCCATCTCTCCTGTCCTTGAATCTCTGATCCTCCTGCCTCCACCTCCCTAGTGTTGGAACTACAGGCATGCACCGCCATGTCCAGTTTTATGTGGCGCTTAGAATAGGCTTCGTGCACCCTAGGCCGTCACTGTACTAGCTGAGCTACATCCCCGGCCAGAGTGTAGATTCTGACATGTGGCCTGCCAAAGACCACTGTCACAGGGATTTCAGTCACAAGAGAGGAGCAGGAGTGAGAGAGTTTACTAGTTTTCATTTTTACCCTAAGCTAGTGGTTCCTTTCACTAAGACCATCAGAAAACACAGATATTTACCTTACGATTCAGAACAGTAACAACATTACAATTATGAAGTAGCAAAAAAAAAAATTTTATGGTTGGGGGTCACCACCACATGAGGAACTGTAACTGACCACAGCATTAGGATGGTTGAGAACCACTGCTCTAAGCAACCACCTGTATTTAGGGAGACAGGACGCAGGAAGAGGGTAGAGTGCACGAGAAGTGGATGAGGACCTTTGGGAGGGATGGAGGAAGAAACAGAGGCATGATGAAGGCTAGTCTGGAATACCTGAGAGCAAAGTCTGCCCTCGTAAGCCCCAATCTGGGCTTCAGGGAGGGTCTGGGCCCTGACAGAAATAACAGGTGCTCTTTCCTGAGGCCTTCCTGAGCATGGGGCTGTGAGCGAGACTGCCTATGGCCTTCATTTGATTTCTCTCAACATCTCTGTTACATAGATGACCAAAATGAGGCTCAGAAAGGGGAGGAGTTTTACCCCAAAGTCTCTCAACATGGATATGAATCTATGTCTGCCTGACTTCTGAGCCTGCCGCTTACATGGCAAGGAGTCACCAAACTGTGACCCTGAGCCTTTTTGTGGAGGAAGGACCAGTGCTTTGGGGGATGGAGACTGGGGCTGACGAGCCATCAGAGGGAAGGTGTCTTTTTCAGAGATGCTATCCAGGACGTCCACTGTTCTAGAAGGAGGGTGGGAGTGCTGCCTGGGGATGATGCCCTGTTGGGGGCAGGTGCTTTCAGGTACATTTCATTAAGTGATTTGCTCAGATACCCAGGTTGAGTAAGAGCTCTCAAAATTTCCTGGATTCTGGACAGTCAGACTGTTGTCAGGGTATAGGACACTAGGGCAGACACCTATCATCTATGTGTGCTGATGAAAGCTACCATTTCCTGAGGACTACCCTGCCTAAGCAGACTGCCAGGCCACACACCTGTGTTCTCTCACAATCTCCTAGTCCCGCCTCCCGGGACAGGTGTTATAATCCCATTTTAAAGGTGAGAACACAGGGCTAGCGAGATGGCTTAGTGGGTAAGAGCGCACGCTGGCTGCCAAGTTCAGTTCTTAGTAGCCACATTGGGCAGGTACATAGATACAGCAAGAATGAGAAAAACAAATCTTTTTTTTTTTTTTTCAAGACAGGGTTTCTCTGTATAGCCCTGGCTGTCCTGGAACTCACTCTGTAGACCAGGCTAGCCTCGAACTCAGAAATCCACCTGTCTCTGCCTCCCAAGTGCTATGATTAAATGTGTGCGCCACCACTGCCCGGCTGAGAAAAACAAATCTTTAATGACGAGGACACACAGCCTAAGAGAAGCAAAATAATTACTATGGGATGTGGAGTGATTTGTCTGTTCTCAAACGAGGGCTCCACACAACCCCTTACCATGGCTGTTTCTAAAACACAACCTGGCTTTAAGGAGCACACTTACAAGCCGGAGGGACAGTTCTGCAGTTAAGAGCGTGTGCCGCCCTTGCAGAGAACTGGAGTCAGATTCAACATCCACACTCGGCTGCTCACAGCCACCAGCAACTCTAGCTCCAAGGGAGATCTGATTCCCTGTCCTGAGGGTACTGCACTCACACGTGCACATATTCATATATAAAATATATAAAATATATAAAAATAAAATCTTGTGTCTAGAGAGATGGTCAGAACATTTGTTGCTCTGGGAGAGGACCCAGGTTCAGTTTCCCAGCACCCACATGTGGCTTACAACCATCCTTGACACCAGTTCCAAGGAATCTAGTGCCTTCTTCTGATCTTCAAGGGCACCAGGCACGCATGTAGTGCATATTTAGACTGCAGGCAAAACACCTGTACACATAAAATAAATAAATCTAATTTTTTTTGAAAGTCTTGAAAAACAGAAAAAAAAAAACAAAAAACAAAAAAACCCAAAAAACCAAAAATCCCTCACCTCAAACCTCACGGATAGGGTTTTGGCTGACGCACCCGCTGTACAGGCCTGAGGGCCTGGGTTCATCCCGGAATCCATGTAAGGCAGTGTGTGGTGGCAGAAGTCCGACATCCTAACGTTCTTACTGTGAGGCAGGAGGTGAAACAGGAGAATCTCCGAAGTTTTCAGGCCAGCTAGCTGGGCATATGCAAGCAAGAACAACAAAAAGACCATGCATGTTTTAAGCAAGATGGGAGGCAATACTGACACCAGTGTTATCCACTGACCTCCGCACACTTCAGTTACAGTAAGTGCATGCTCAAGTCACAGACAGGGCAATGGGCACTGTGTGTGCACACACACCAAAATGGTTCTTAAAAAAAAGCTTTCACACTTTAAAAAATTTGGTTTCCATTATACTTATAAATTATATATTATTTGTGTACATGTACGCATGTGTGCTTGAGTACCACAGCATGTGTGAAGGTCAGAAGAAAACTATGGAAACCAGATTTCCCTATTATGTGGTTCTTAGGGACTGAGCTCATCAGGCTTGGCAGTAAGAGCCTTTACCAGCTGAGGCATCTCTCTCTCCTCTCTCTCTCTCTCTCTCTCTCTCTCTCTCTCTCTCTCTCTCTCGTTTGTATTTTTCTTTTTTAAAAATATTTTTTCAAGTTTTTTTTTTTAAGATCTACTTATTCATTTTATGTGAGTTCACTGTCACTGTCTTCAGACACCAGAAGAGGGCATCAAATTCCATTACAGATGGCTGTGAGCCACCATGTAGTTGCTGGGAATTGAACTCAGGACCTCCGGAAGAGCAGTTAGTGCTCTTAACCACTGAGCCATCTCTCCAGCCCCCCAGGTATCATGCTTTAGGAGTTACCTACATTGTCTTAGGGGAGAAGCAGCAGAGAACTGAGCAGCAGGCAGGCTTATATAGGGTTTCCTGGGGAGGGACTTCTCCAGGGTGGAGATTTCCAGGGTGGGAATAAGTGAGATTTTATGCTCAGGGATTGGTGGGTTTTCACACTTTTTTTTTTTCCAAATTAGGAATTGGGTTCAGACATTTCCCCCTACAGATTTCATTATTCTTTCAAAAATATTATTTTGTTTTTATTTCATGTGAATTGGTGTTTTGCATGTTTGTCTGTATGAGGGTGTTAGATCCCCTGGATCTCGAGTTATAGACAGTCGTGACCTGCCATGTGAATGCTGGGAATTGAACTTGGGTCCTCTGAAAGAGTAACCAGTGCTCTTAACCATTGAGCCATCTCTCCGGCTCCTACTAATTCTTTTCTTATTCATTTAAACATACATCTATCTATCTATCTATCTGTCTGTCTGTCTGTCTGTCTGTCTATCTATGTGTATGTGTATATACATACATACATGCACGTGGGCGTGCGCGCGCGCGCGCGCGCGCGCGCACACGCACACACACACACACACACACACACACACACACACACACACAGGTTAGATGCTAACTTTTGTGAGTTGGTTCTCTCCTTCCGTTATGTAGGTCGATTGAACTCTGGTTATCAGGCTTGGCAGCAAGAGCCTTGACTGACTGAGCCATCTTGCTCCTTAGTTTTTCAAGTCTCTGGAGCTAGGTCATAGATCATGACTTTTTTTCTTTTTTCTTTCTTTCTTTTTTTTTAGACAGGGTTTCTCTGTGTAGCTTTGGCTGTCCTGGAACTCACTCTGTAGACCAGGCTGGATTCACAGAAATCCACCTGCCTCTGCCCCCAGAGTGCTGGGATTAGAGGCTTGTGCCACCACGCTTGGCTAGTTGATACCTTTGAAAGACTTACTAATCCCTTCCCCCAGCTTAAAAGTAAAATCAAGAGCAGACAGAGTGAAGGACCTCAGCAAGTAAAGCTGATCAGGGCTTAACAACCCTGTTATGAATCTCTGGAGTGTATTTTTAGGGTTTCTTTTAATTTATAGGAAGTGATACTGGCTGGTCTCTTGAGGCAACAGTAGAAGATTTACAGTTAAAAGAAGTCTGTTTAAATTAGCAAGAAGCAGCTCATAGCATGGGTGGTACCCGGATGTTGCAGAAACAAATGTTGAGAATGACCCGTTGAATGCATTGAATCCCATCCCTGTGGGACCCTGCTCAGCGTTGCCCTCTGTAGAGTAATTCTTATCCTTCTGGTGGTAGGGAGCTGGGGACAAGCAACTGGGAGGACTGAGGCCAGCTTGAGCCAGCAGCCTCAGGACTCTGGAGGAAGAACTGGAGTTCTCCCTTCCTGCTGGGTCTTTGGGAGCACTGAAGAGTCGTGTGCATCTGTTCGGATTAGAGGGTTCTGAGTTCTTGCTTTGTGAGATGGCAGAAAGACTCGATTTGACAGCAGAGTGAAAAAACCAAATAGACCTCATACCGTGGAGGCTCTCTTCTCCGCTTTGGATTTCCACATCGGCTACAGCCTGTGTCTTGGCTAACTTTCAACATGCCTGTCAGAGGTCCCTTCCATCTGCCCACTTCTGCTTTTAGGTCCATCTAGGACAGTGTCTTACATGCAGTGACTTACAGTACCTTCACAATGGCCAGTGCTGTGATTTGTGCCAGCCAGGTGAGATGCCAGCCCTCCTGCCTTCTACTGAGACCCTTTCCCTCTTGCTTTGCTGGTGGATGCAGGACCCATGTATGGACTGTAAACTCAAGTCCAAAATGACCCATTTCCCCCCTCTTCCTTGATGCCAGAATGCCCCAAGCTGTCCCTTCCCTTCCATCTTTACTCATGTAGGGTCTGATATGTCCATCCCTAAGCTACAACCACCTGCTCCCGCTACACTCCACCGCCCTCCAGCCCTGGCTCACTGGGTTGAAACACAGTCTGAGTCACAGGATTGGCCCAACCTGCCTCATGTCCTCCTGTTTTTCAGGAAAGAGACTGACAAGCCACTGCACAGCTCTTGAGAAGACACAATGCCAACCATGTGACTCAGGGGAATTCTTAGCCCACTGGAACAGTGAGATCCGCTGTCACCAGCATAGACACTGTGAACTCAGTGCGTGGGGCTGCCTGGGAAGGGGTACTTGAGAACCAGGTTGATATTCTTAACACTGAAGTCCCTCTGATGTTAGTGGCCAGGGTCTGTCCTGATGAGCTGGATTTTGGGTTGAAGGAGTTAGTGGATATCTGTATTAGGAAGAGTAAGAAAACCAGCGAACGATGCGAGGAGTGAGGTCCTTGCTGTGGCCCGGTGGGTTTTCCCATTCTTCCTTCTCATCTCCGCTCAGATCAAGGGCTTCAGGTTAAGAAGGAGGGTACGGCAGAATCAGACACTGTCTGTACCTGTAAAGAAGGTCACCACTGCATCAGCAAGGACTGTGAAACATGTGCTCAGCACACGCCCTGTGGCCCTGGCTTTGGAGTTGTGGAGATGGGTAAGCAGCCTGCCTGGGGAAACGGCTCTGTGGGTGAGAGAGAAGAGCTGGGGTGAGCAGTGGGCCTTTGGCTTTCAGAAGTTGAAGGCAGAGAAATTCCCACCTGGGCTGGCATCTTCCCTCCAGTTAACAGGACACGGGCTCTGGTGGATTCTGACCTTGTCTCTGGGCAGCTTCCTGCTCGGTTGTGGCCTTGAGGGGCTGCACTGCGCTGGGGCAAGGAGCTGAGGGCAGGTGCTTTTTCCTGCCCTTCTGTCTACTGGCTCCTTCTGGGAGTCAGACATTGTGGTCCCAACTGTTTGCTGATGCATCTTCCCACATCCTCCCAGCCACTGAGACTACTGATACCGTCTGTCGTCCCTGTCCAGCCGGCTTCTTCTCCAATGTGTCATCACTTTCCGAAAAGTGTCATCCTTGGACAAGGTATAAGGGTCACCTCTCCCTAACCGATAGTAGGGTGGGTCCTGTCTCAGTCTCTTTAGCCACCTGCTGTTCAATCCCTGATACCCCCCACCCCATGGCCTCACCCACTCGTGAATGTGATCTTGTGGCTGGCCTAAGGGACACTTTGTGCAGTTTTTCTAACCTGCTTTTGCTTAGTTAATAGAGCCTGTTGCTTTCCATAGCTTCTTGAAGTCTCTTCTTAAGGCATCATGATACCCCTTCCTCCTCTTTTCAGTTCACTTTCTTGGTGTGTGTGTGTGTGTGCATGTGTGTGTATATGTGTGTGCACATGTTCATGTGTGTGCACGCATGCCTGTATGTACATGTATGTGTGCATGCACGTGTGTGTATGTGCATGTTCATGTGTGCATGTATGCATGCGTGTGTGTATGTGTGTGTACATGTTCATGTGTGTGCATGCATGTGTGTGTGCATGTGTGTGCACACATGCATGTGTCAGCTATCAACTTGGTGTGTGTGTGCATGCATGTGTGTATGTGTGTACACATGTTCATGTGTGCGTGCATGCATGTGTGTGTATGTGTGTGCACATGTTCATGTGTGTGTGTGCATGTATGCGTCAGCTATCCACTTCATGTGGCACTCCTCAGGCACTGGGATTACAACCACTTGCTATCAAGCCTGGAATTTTTTTTTTTTTTTTTTTTGTGGGTTCTAGGGCTTGAACTCGGGCCCTCAGGTTCATGGTATTTTCCTGAGTAAGTTATTGCTGTCCTCAGGCCTTCTGGACTCTTGAGTTTGTCAGGCTTTGGGTTCTCTGACACTTTTCCCACCTCTCCTTGGCTGTCTTATCTAGATCTAAGGCTCCATCTCCCCCGGATCTGTTGTTTGGGCCCCAGATGGTCAGGTCCCACTGTTGAATGTAACTGATCACCAGCACCTCAAACTCTGTACATCCAGAATAGGCCCCTAGCTAAGTCCTGAGCCCCAAGTGACAGACAGGTTCTGGCTCCAGGCAGTCACACAGTGAGCTGCCCACCCTTGCCTTCACCTCCGCGTCAGTCAGGGCTGTATCAGTCAGGCCTGTGCCGTCTGGTATGAATGTCTTGGGAATCCACCTCTTTACCCTCTAGCGTGGTCACATGAGTCTGTGCCTCCTCACTGTGGTGTGGTGCTGGCTCCTCACAGGCCCCTTCCTTTGGTGTTTCCCTTGGCTGCTTGGCACCGTGTTGTGAGCTTCCGTAGCCCCTTTTGGATCACGACGCCTCATGATTTAAAGCACGCCATGACTCTCTGCTGCCTTTGGGAGGAAGCCCAGACTCCCTGGGCTGCGCCTTCCAGTTACATTTCCTATCTCTTCCCCCACACCTTGCACCCTGCACTCACACCTCTGGGCACACTACTTACTCTTTTGCTTCAGAGTCTCCTGTTTGGGAAAACATGTAAACACATTCCCCATTCCTTTTTTTACGGTTCACATTTAATTTTTTTTTTTTTTTAATGGGCAACCTTGTCTCCTCAGGCTGTTTTCTCACTACTCCTTCAGAGAGAGAGAGAGACAGAGAGAGAGAGGGAGAGAAAGAGAGAGAGAGAGAGAGAGAGAGAGAGAGAGAGAGAGAGACAGAGAGACAGAGAGACAGAGACAGAGAAAGAGGGGAGAGGGAAAGACAGAGGGAGAGACAGGGGGACAGAAAGACAGAGGGACAGAGAGACTGCTAATAAACACATTGACACACACACCGTTAAACACGCAAAACACGCACACACACACGCACACGCACATGCACGCACTGGTCTCTCCTGTGGTTGGAATAGTTTAGTGCCTGCTTTCGGCTTGCACTTACAGTCCTCACTGGTGGGTTTAGCTAACCATAGAGGTTCCTGGCCTGCAGTCAGATCTGCAGCCACCGCACTGCCCCACTTAGCTCGTGCATGCTGCTGTTTCAACTTTTATACCCTTTGGGGGGGCTTCTGATCTTCTTTGGGGACCCCCAAATCTGCCTCAGTACTGTGAGACCCTTGGTTTCTTATCAGGAATTGGGATGCCCTTACTCTTCGGAGGCTCCAGCGGATTTGTAAAGCTGCTGAGGGCCTTTGTCTCTCACACAAGGCTAGAGCATGTGCTTTCTCTGAAGCTTCTCTTCCACCACATCCGGGTCTTCCTTTGCCACATCCCTCTCTGTCCACTCCTCCCAGGATCACCATCCACACCTCACATCTCCACTCCTGTCCTGCCTCTGGCTGCCTGCTCTGCTGTAACATCTCCAGAAGCTGCCTGGGAGCAGCAGATCCTGTCCCCAGTTAGGTCATCTGGCTAAGGTCACTCTCTAGCTGCCTGTAGCTGCCCTGCCCGGAGCTGCCCACCACCATACTTGTCACCATGTGACTTCCCTCTTGTCACACTGTGCTTCCATGGCTGTGTCCAACTTTCCCCACCCTTCAATGCTTTCTGATCTCCCGTTCATGGAGAAGTCTTCCCAGAAGACCCCGAAACCAGAGCTTCTTAATGGGGACCAAATTTGCTCTCTTTGGGGCATTGGCCACATCTGGTCATCTCTCAGAGCCTGGACTTGGTGAGGGAGCTGTTGCTGGCATTTAGTTACTGGTGACAAAGATGCTGTTAGATATTCCATGAAACGTAGGACATTTCCCAGCACAAAATGCCTGCAATTGCCACGGTTGAGAAGCCCCACCTTAGTCCAAACTTGTCCCCTCCACTTCCTGCCTTCCTACCATCCGCATTCCTGGGTATCGTCATTTGAATATGGCTGTAACCTTTCCTTTCTGTGGGTTTTTGTCCTTCCCTTCCTTTAATTCTCTCTCGCTTTCTCACCCTCTCCCTTCTCCCCTCCCTTCTCTGCATGTGTGTGTGCATGCACATACATGTGTACACATGTGTCTTTGTGCAGCTGTAAGGATAAGAACCTGGTGGTCCTACAGGAAGGAACACGTGAGAATGACATCGTCTGTGGTGAGTCCAGGGGAGAATGGGCCTTGCCAAGCATTTGGGAAGCAGGAAACTGAGGAGAGACTGAGGCACACAGGAACACTGACTGGGGTAGGGGTGAGAGCAAGAGGCAGTTTGGGGTATAGTACCTTAGTTCCTGTCTCGGGAGCTGGATGGGTCACATCCCTTGTCTGAACCTCAGTCTCTTCAACTGTGAAATAGGTTGACAACAGTTCCTTCCAACCTTACTTGGGTAATGTACGTGCTTGGCACAGAATTTTGCAGATTGGAAACTGTTGCCCCTTGCTTGATGTTCAGGTACACTGTGACAGTGTCGCCTGGTAACCTCAGTTTGGATGCTAGGATATGAAGCTTGACCAATCCCCCCCACCCCCATGGATCACAAACTCAGATAACAACAGAGACCAGCCTGTCACTGAATGAGTGAAGACAGAGATGGGAGAGAGCTAGGTCTGGTGAGTGGGCCTGTGAGCACAGCTACTTAGAAAGCTAGGCAAGAGCTTTGTAAGTTCAAGGCTAGCCTAGGCAGCTTAGGAAGACACTGTTTCAGCATAGAAAGAGGGCTGCTGAGATGGGTCATTGAGTTAAGCTCTTGCCTGATGGCTCGGCTTCCGTGCCCAGCGTCCATGTAAAGGTGGGAGGAGCGAACCAGCTCCTCAAAGTTGTCCTCTGACCGCTGCATGTTCAGCACAGCACATGTGTGTGCGCACACATCACATGCACACATCATGTACATGCATACACACAATAATAGTAAATACAAGTTTAAATACATTTCTAGGGCTGGAGAGGTGGCACTTGCTGCTCTTACAGAGGACCTGGGTTCAGTTCCCAGCACCCACATCAGGCAGTGTACAACTGTTCATGACTCCAGCTCCTGGAGATCTGATGTCGTTGCTGGCTCTAGGCACACACATGGTGCACATACATACCAGTAGGCACTTTCAGATATACATATGTACAAATAGTTACAAATTAAAAACGTATCAAAAAAAGTAACAAGAGAGCTAGGGCTGAGGCTCAGTGGTGGAGCAGTTGTCTAGCATGTGTAAGGTCTTAGGCTAGACCCCTATATTTGTCTAGCATGTGCAAGGTCCTGGGTTAGACCTCTACACTTGTCCAACATTTGTGAGGTCCTGGGTTGGACCCTCATACTTGTCCAGCGTGTGTGGTTCTGGGCTAGACCCCCGCATTTGTCCAGCATGTGTGAGGTCCTGGGTTAGACCCCTAGTGCTGCAAAGTAAAAGAAAATAAAAGTGCAGTCTCTTTGCTTTTTCTCGAGGTTGCTTTTTTTTTTTTCTTGGAAAGGCGTGACTAGGATGGAGCGTGAAGAGCACTTGAGTTCATGTGTGATATTTAAGAAAACGTCGTGAAGGGACAGTAAGCAAAAGAAAACATTTTGAGATGACGCTAGAAAAACAAAAACATAAAAAAACAAAACAAAACAAAAACCCAAAACAAAAAAAAAAAAAAACAGAGATGCACAACATGGCAAATTTTTAAAATAAGAACTGACTTTTCCAGACACACGGCCCTGCCGACTTTCTTTATCCTAATCTTGGCCCTGGTTCCAATGCAAGTTTATTTAAAAGCCAGGAAGCCACCTATGGGCCTGTTTGTTTCACTGGTGTCTGCCTCCTGGCCTATGAACTCGGTGTGGTGGTACAGGCATGAGAACCCCAAGTTCAAGACCAGCCTGAACCACTTAGAGAGACTCTGTGTCAAAGAGTCTCTACCTTTATGACTGAGGGTGTGTGTGTCTGTGTGTGTAACTGCACCCAGGGGAGGAGGTTGCACCTCTTGCCTCTGAGACCACCTGCTCTTTGGTCCTCTCATTTGTCACTTAGAATAGCAGTGTAGACATAAGAGACACTTTCTTTGTCTCCTCCACACTTCCATAGCAGATGTAACAGTTCGGCAGTAGCGCTGCGCACACACAGTGTAGGGAAGGGTGAAGCAGGCAGGCGGGCTGTTCCTTCACTCCACAGCTGACGAGCACACCAGATGGGAAGCTGGCTCCCAGGGGGGCTTATCATCCCAACTGCAATCTCCCAGGGCTGGAGAGACAGCTTGAAGGGTGGGAGTATTTACTGTGTAAGCATGAGCCAGGCGTGGCCATGCCACATGTGACTGGGACCTTAAGACTATGTGTGCAGGGAGTGGCACTAGAAGGAGAATTGTAGTTTGTTACCTCACAGACTAGCTCCCGGCTCGGTGAGAGACTGTCTCAGCAAAAGGTGTCATATGATGGAGCAGGACACACGCATCCTTCTCTGGCCTCTGCATGTGTGCACAGGTGCACACACCTGAACATACACCAGGCCCACAGACACCGTACTCCCACACACAAAGATGGAATCTCTCAATTTATAAACATTGACAAATACCATAAAGCATCTTAAAAGTTCCCCTAGTGGCCACATTACCCACAATGCTACTGCTTTAAAGCTCTGATAACAGAAGGCCTGAATTCTGTGAGGATACAACTGCTTTGGGCAAGGAGTGGGAGCACCCAGCAGTGGGAAGACCCACCAGTGGGAGCCCCTGCCAGTGGGAGCACCCCCCCAGTGGGAGCACCCCCCCCCAGTGGGAGCACCTACCAGTGAGGTCCATTCAAGTCTGTCTCTCCAGGTTTCCAGTTCCGGATGCGAGCCCTGCTGGTCATTCCCGTTGTGCTGGTCGTCCTCACCACCATTTTAGTGGTGTTTCTCTATATCAGTGAGTGCTGAGGAGGGAAAAGGGAGGGAGGATTCAGCCCTGCAGAACCAGCCACTGATTGATCCTGACTTGACCTCCCAATGCCCCACCCCTTCTTCCTCTTCTTCTTCTCACTAGAAAAGGTGGTCAAGAAACCAAAGGATAATAAGGTAAGCCACCCCCGAGGGAGAGAAGCTGGGAAGGGTGACTGGTGGGCAGGTAGGGAGGCTCATGGCGTACGGAAACAGACTGCTACTCAGTGAGCAGAGAGCCTGTGTTGGATCCCTGAGTATGGATCCAAAATCCACGAAAGGGGCCTGTCACGCCAGAGCTGGCAGGAGAAGTGAACACACAGATCTCCGGATCTGTGCTAGCCAACCATGGGGTACTCCAGGTTCCAAGAGAAACCCTGACTTGAAAAATAAGGGTTGAAAGTGCAAGAAGACACAGGATGTTGACCTCTGACCTCTAATAGTGTGTACATGGGTGTGTGGACCCTCTACCCCATGCACATATGCTCAATACCACACTACACACATACACACACAAATGCACACGCATACACACACACACACATGCACACGCGCGCACACGCACACGCACAAACAGGTTCAGAGGCTGTCCCTGGAACATGTAGGGTGACAGAGGACTACTCGAACTCGCCTACCCAATCACTTCCCCTTAGGGTGGAGCTGGGCACCACTGGCAGAGTAACCCTGGCTGTGCTTTCCTCCAGCATTGAATGCGGGCGGGGGTGGGGGGGAGTCCCACCTTCAGGGGCCAGTAGGTGGAACCAAAGGAGCAGCTTCTCCTTCTGCTGGTGGGCAGTGGCTCTGGAAACTTCCTGCCAAATTTTATCTGTCCAGCAGGGGGCAGGAGGCATCCAAGAAATCAGCTTTGGTACCCCCCCCATCCTCCCACCCCAGTGGAAGGGATTCGGAGGAGGGATTCAACTCCTCAGAGGTGGGATGGCTCTGTGGCTAGAGGTGACCTTGGATCTCATACCTTGGCCCCCCAGGCCTTACCCCCTGAGGCTCGACGGCAAGATCCTGTGGAGATAGAAGATTATCCCGGTCACAACACTGCTGCTCCAGTGCAGGAGACGCTGCATGGGTGTCAGCCTGTTGCACAGGAGGATGGTAAAGAGAGTCGCATCTCTGTGCAGGAGCGGCAGGTGACAGGCAGCATAGCCTTGAGGCCCCTGGTCTGAGTCCTGGAACTGCTTTGGAGACAACAGGTCAACGACAGGTCGGGAGCAGGGGCCTGGCTCTGCCAACTGTGTATATTTGAAGCCAAGACAGACCTCAGTGCAGCTAACTCTCATGTCTACTCCCCTGTCATCACTCGACTTACTTTTTTAAGACAGAGGAAAAGCTTGGGCGTCAGGGGTCCGCAGTACTATCTACAGAGTGCAGCAATGCAGGACCCAGAGATGTCTTGCTGGGACTTTTGCTGTCGTCATGGACACAGGAGTCCATGGCTTGTAGCTTGTGCTGCCAGAAAGCACCTGATTGCCACCAGCAGGGGACTGGCTAAATAAATCTGTAATTATTTATACAACGGGGGTCTCAGAAATACTAGCAGGTGGGGCAGAAAACAGGTGGAATGATGGGTAGAGAAAAGGCTTTTAAAAACACATTCCAAAGCAGGTAAGATGGCTTTGTGGGTAAAGGAGCTTGCCGCCCAAACCTGATTACCTGATTTTGATCTCTGGGACTACCGGTAAAAGGAGACAACCAAATCTAGAAGGTTGTGATGCATACATTTGACCTCCATGTGTGCTTGGTGACATATGTACCCAGGTGTGTACATGTGGGCATGTGTGTGCACATATCCCAAGATGGATGTGGTGGTGTATTGTAGAATCCCGACCTGGGGGTTCTACCGAGGTGTTAACATTTAGTTCCTGAATAAAAGACACACTCAACCTTTATATTTACAATAAACCTTAAACAGCACGAGAGCTGGGCAGCTGCCTACCCTCCATGCTCCCCTCCATGCTCCCCTCCATGCTCCCCTCCATGCTCCCCTCCATGCTCTCCTCCATCCTCCCCTCCATCTTCCCCTCCATCCTCCCCTCCATGCTCCCCTCCATCCTCCCCTCCATGCTCCCCTCCATCCTCCCCTCCATGCTCCCCTCCATCCTCCCCTCCAT
>NW_021604638.1:9737239-9738062 GCF_004785775.1 Grammomys surdaster | reverse complement strand
CTCCCCTCCATCTTCCCCTCCATCCTCCCCTCCATCTTCCCCTCCATGCTCCCCTCCATCCTCCCCTCCATGCTCCCCTCCATCCTCCCCTCTATCTTCCCCTCCATCCTCCCCTCCATGCTCTCCTCCATCCTCCCCTCCATGCTCCCCTCCATGCTCCCCTCCATCTACTTTTCTATCGATAATCGCCAGTTATTACTACTGACTATGTCTCATCAGGGTTGCTCTTAACTCCAATTGGCCAGCCCTGAGGGCGGTCTTCCCTTAAACTCACCTAACCATGGCGGCTTCTCTCTCTTCCATTCACCTTCTTCTCCCTCTTGGTTCTCTTCAACCTCAAGCCCAGGAATCCTAAACCCCACCTATGTCTCTTCTGCTCAGCTATTGGCTGCTGGCATCTTTATTTACCAAACAGAAATAACTTGGTGGTGGTGCGGGGGCGGGTTGGTCACTTGAGGAGATCTACAGTAGGACTCCAGGTCTTGGGGGCCTGGACTTAGCATTACAATACACAGCAAGATCAAACCTCAACAGTGGTGCATGCCTGTAACCCCAGCATTCAGGAGGAAGAGGACCAAGAGTTCAAGGTTAGCCTTGGATATACAGTGAATTCAGGATCAACTACATGATACTGTCTCAAGGACAAACATTAAAGAACAACAACTTCTCCCAACAACCCGAACCAAACACACAATGTCACACACCCTTCAAACAGTTTTTATATACAGTATGACAATGACAGCATGTAAGCGGGCTGCATATTATATTTGAATACTATATATATATATATATATATATATATATATATATATATATATATATA
>NW_021604638.1:9700579-9737229 GCF_004785775.1 Grammomys surdaster | reverse complement strand
ATATATATATATATATATATATATATATATATATATATATATATATAGAGAGAGAGAGAGAGAGAGATGGAAGGAAAGCTAAGATACTGTGAATGCCTGTGTGGGTAAGATTTCCAAGGAAGCCTTGAAAACCACAACTGCAATAGTGGTCTGGCGAGCTGGGTTAAGAGCAGCAGCTCCTGCGAGGGCTCTTGGTTTGGTTTCCAGCACTCACACAGTGGCTCATAGCCATCCAATTTCAGGGGCTCTGATACCCTCTTCTGACATCTATGGACATCGCACATGTGTGATACACATATACCACACAGGCAGAACACTTGTACACATAATATAAATGAGCAATTTTTTTTTTTAAAAAAGAATGATGTGGTCTGAGGTGATCGGGTGGGAGTGCTGTGTTTCCCATAATGCTTCATTATTTTTCCAAGAGAACAGTAGATTCATATAATGCTCACATCATTTTTTAAAAAATCACCAAACACGTACAAAGGAGTCTGAGGGTAGACATGCTAGGCCATGATATCTCTAATTTGCTGTTAGACTGGAAGAATTAGGATATTTTCTGAGCTTAAGTAAGCGTGTCCCCAGACTGCTGTAGTCTCCAGGGAGTTTTGCCTGTGTGTTAACATTCAGCGGTAAGCTAGCAAGGCTTCAGGTACACAGAAGCAGCCTTAGAGGGCAGGCAGTGTCCGAATCCCTCCCTGTTTTGCAGGAGTAGAAATGGGTACAGAGAGATGGAGTGACTTGCCATTTGTGACACAGTGCAGTGCAGTGGCCTGTGGACTCTTGGTTCCAAGCTGCTCCAAGCTCTGTCTCTCTGCTTCCCAGAACCTAACCATAGTGGGCAACAGCTTTCAGGGAGATCCTGAGTCTCCTGCTGCCTTATGACCCCCCACAATGCTTCCCAGTCAGATGGTGCCCTCTCTTGCCCCACGACAACATCTCAGGATAAAAATAGACCATCCTGTTCTCTTTTCCTGCTGTGCCAACTGAGGGGGAGCCTAGCCAGGAGGAGCGACAGATGGAGTGGGAGCAGAGGGGAGGGAAGGAAGGCTGGGGGACAAGACGGGGAAGGAGGAGCCCTGCCAAGGAAGTGCCTTAAAGGGTGTTCCTGTACAGACTCTTACCGAGGTTTAACCCATGGGTCTCAGACTGTTTGGATCCCACTGTTTAGAGGGTAGGGATGGCCATGGCTGGTCCTGATGGGAGTTGGGGTTGCTGTGGGGTGGGGTGGGGGTGCAGGTGACAGCCAAGACAAGGACACCTGGCTTTGGCAGTCTTCCCAGAAGAGCTTCCAGGGCCATTTGGTGGCACCAGGTGGAAGCTTCAGTTTAGAAAGCAGAGGGAAATAAGACAGAGGGAGAGGGGAACTTTGGGGGCTAATACTTATCCTCTGCCTAGAGCCCAAATGTTGGTGTCACTAACTTCCATGGCAGGGTGTGTGTGGTTTGGTGTGTGTGTGTGTGTTGGATAGAGGCAAAAGATTAATCTCCCACCTGTTACCCGCGTGACCTTGGGTCAGTCACTGCCACCCCTTTGCCTCTCTCTGTTAGAGGGCAGCTGTCACATCCTCATGGCTGTTGGTGGCAGTTGCTTCCAGACTCTCCTCCAGGTTACAGGTTCTTGGATTTGAAGGAACAAACTGACCAACTGTGAGGGTTGCTGAGAGACAGATTGCTGGGTCGTACCTCCCCTGTTTCTGGCTCAGATCTGGGACCAAGACCAAGAATTTGCATTTCCAGCAAGTTCCCCAGGTGGTCCTGATGCTGTGGGATCAGGAAACACATTTTGAGAACAGCTGCCCTTGGCGTTCACATTGCTGAGTAGGCAGTGGGTTTCCCATTGGCTTTGGGATCGATGTCTGGGGCTTCCCCAGTCCTGAATACTTTTGCGGCTGTTGTGGCTGCTGGCCAGTCTGGGGACAGCTAGGAGAGTTAGTTCTCAGGAGCACACACTGTCAGTCCAGCTAATTGAGACAGTGTCTTATGCAGGCCAGGCTGGTCTGAAACTCATCACAGAGGCGAGAAGGAGGACGGCTTTGGACTTCTGACCGTCCAGTGCTGGGGTTATTATAAGCATGTGCATGTGCACCACACACAGCTCAGTGCAGTTCAAGGGACTAAACCTGGGGCTTGATGCATGTCAGGTAAGTACTATGTCAGCTGAGCTGCATCCAATCCCTGAGGAATAACCACACTCCGTGACGTAACCCCACATGCCCACGGCCCACACATTGTCCTGCTGCTTTCTGTCTGTCACTTTCTCGGTTCAACCTGTTCCCTGGCTCAACTCCCTGACCCACTGTCTGCCTCCATTCGCGTCTCTGGTCAGCTTCTGGAAGTTTCTTCTGGAAGTCTGCAGAGCTAAGCATAGGGAAGTAACTTTTGTATCTTTTAGCATCCCTCCCAGAGGGAAGAGGTGAGCAAGCTCTGGTTCTTAAGCAGGCAGCTTGGCCGCGTGCTGTCCGTGATGCCCGGAGTTCCCTACAGCATGGACATCTGTCACACACCCCTGATGAATGACTGGTTTTCTAAGGGTCCTGCCCAGCCAGAATATTATAGGGTGGACCAACGGGGGTGGGGAGGGGGTGGGTCTACTCCTCTAGTGGCAGATAGAGGGGTGGCTGTGAGGCTGACAGTGGCCAGTAGGTGGCAGCAAGGTAACATCCTAAAGTCCTTGGTGGCCGCTTGGTAGTTCTGGTTGATGCTGGCTCTGCTTTAAGCTGGCTCTGCACAGGGCCCACGCTTTGGAAACCAGGCCTCTCCTCCTGTCTTACTCACTCATTAGCTATGATTAGAATTTGACAGGCAGTCTCAGTCTGACCACTCGTTTTGAGGTGTGGGATCTTACTGCACCCATTTCACAGATGGGGCTTAGAGGCCACACTTGTTTGGATTAGACCTGAGATCTGGATCTAAGTTCACTCCCATCAAGAGTGGGACAAATGGGAGTCTGAGCTGGGCAACCAACCAGTAGAGGAGGTAGGGCGCAAGACTAGGAAGGAGGAGGCCACTTGGGTCAAGATCCCTTCCCTGGGGCAGAGTCTATCGGCTCTTAAAAGTGCTTCTCAGAAGGAATGAGAGAGTTGCGTGTTGTTTCCTAACATGCAAATGCAGCTAATTTCATAATTTAAAGGTCTTGTTAATTGCCCAAGAGATCATGTTACAGGGTTTAGGATGGAAAGACAGGGAATCTCAATGTATTCAATCTTTTGCTAGTCTCTCTCTCTCTCTCTCTCTCTCTCTCTCTCTCTCTCTCTCTCTCTCTCTCTCTCTCGTCTGTGTGTATACTTATGAAGTTGAGCAGGTCAGGCAGAATGTTCTAAGCACACTGCCTTCATCCTCTGCCATTCAGGAGGCTGGACGAAGCCCTGGAGGCTTTGGCTGTACTTGGTGCACAGCCATCTGGGCCCAAGGCCCTGAAACCTCAGACTTGGACACTGCTTTTGGGCAGCCTAACTAGGAGCGATGTACCCTGGGGTGGACCTTCTCCAGCTGTGCACACACAGATGCCCTCTTGCAGACACAGGCTTTGCAGTAGGTTCCTTGGGCAGCAATAGTTATTAAAGGCTGTGCCCTGGAGGATTGCTCTCCCCTGGAGTCAGCCGGGCATAGAAAATTACAAACCCACCAGCAGGGGTGGGGAGATGCAGTTTTAATTTAAAAAGGGGGCGGGGGAAATCGTGCCACAGTTTGGGGTGGGGTGGTCCTTCCTAAAGGAGGCTTTTCTGAAACTAGTAGTGTTGTAAAACAAATTCTAGAAAGATCACCCAGCAGATGTTGCCCCAGGGACAGTGGGCTGGGGACTGTGCTTCCTTCCCATGATTCCTCTCTTCTCCATCACCAGGTCTCCTGTCTCTTTCCCTGCAGACTTTCATATCCTGCTGGGCCTTGGCACTCAGCTAGCCCCTGCCTCCTCCTCACACCAGGCCTCCCTCCCACTTCCTTCAGGGATGTCTGGCCCTCTGCTCCATCCTTCCCACTTCCTGCCCGCCTCCTTCATCTCCAGCTCCTCCACCTCACCCAGGTTCTCTCTCGAACAAGTGTTATTGTTTTGGCTAATTATAAAAGTCGTACTCCCGAATCACACCCCCGTCCAAGCAATGAACAGGGCCAGGAAAACAGGGCCACCTGTGCGCCTCCCACCATCCTGCCAATCAGAAGGTACGGTCCTTTCAGAATTGCTTTTTGTGCCACAAATAGTTTTTAAACTTGAGATATTATTATATGCGCTGTTTTGTAAGCAGCCTCCTTTGCTTAGTGGGACACACCAGATGTCTCTCCGTGCCAATAAATATATAGAGCCAAAACATGGTTTTGATCGCTCCAGATTCCATTTGCATGGCAGCCTCCTGACAACTTAGGAAACCCCAATGTTGCTGGACTAGAAGTATACTCTCTTCTGGTCTTCCTCTGGAGCCTTCTGTTCTCTCTCTCTCTCTCTCTCTCTCTCTCTCTCTCTCTCTCTCTCCCCCCCCTCTCTCTCTCTCTCCCCTTCTCTCCCTTTCTCTCTCTTTCTCTCTCTTCCCCATCTTCCATTTTTCCTTCCATCCACTCCCTCTACTTCCTTTCCTGCCTCCATCCTTGACATCTCTGGCCCCAGTTGTTTTCTTCAAGCTCTCTGCACCCTGCCAAGGGCTGAGGGGGTCGTCTGTGTTTAACACCCGCTCCCCTGTGTCAGACGTGTGCTGTCTCATTAGCTAGCCTGTCCCCCCAAGTGAGGCAGGCAGGAGCCACTGTAGCAGCAAGAGGCCTAATTGAATGTAACTAATTATTCACTCCCTTAAATGGGCCTGGGAGGGACGGAATTACTCACTCCGAACTGGGGAGACAGGGAACTGGCCGGCTGGCAAACAAATCCTGGGGCCTGCAGAGAGGCCTCTCCTTGGAATACTAATTAGGGCAGGAGTGATGAAGGCAGGCAGGCAGGCAGAGAAGCCTCTTCTGGGTTCTGCCTCGAGTAGGATTTCAGGGGTCTGAAGGGGAAGGGATGCCAGTATGGTGGACCCCAGGACAGCCTTACTGTGTGTGTGGAGCCTGGGCTGGGCACCCGCAAAGGCTAAGTGTGTGGAACTGGGGAAGAATGAGTGGGACAGAGGTGCAGTTGGTACCAGGGGACCCAGATGGCTAGGATGATGCCTCTAGTCCCCAGGGCTGCCAAATGCAGGCTCTATGCTGAAGGCCAGAAGTATGCAATACTGAAGAGCTCTATTATCTGGAGGAAGTGCCTCATCCCGGTAGGACCAAGCCGGGGGATCAGTTCTGCGTAGCTGCAGCTCTTGGCCCTAGAATGGTCCTGGGTGAAGACTTGATCACCCCATTGGGGTCTCTGCTCGGACGACATGGGCCCGTGGAGGCCATTGTCTCATCTAACACATTCCCAATTACCTCAAGCTCTGATCTGACTCAGGACTGTGAGGAGCAGCCTCACGGGGAGCCGGGGGTGGGACCTCAAACCTGAGGGGCTCAGCGCTGCGCTTGGAGGTCAATGGGGACTGCCCAGATATGGAAAAGAGATGAATCAGGCTTGGGGAGTGGAGGTACAGACTAGAGAGAGGGTAAGGGAGTGTTGAGTGTGATTGGTTCAGTAACTGTGACACACACACACACACACACACACACCTACATCACCTCATTCAGTCTTACCCAGCCATCCTTTGACTATGTGTGGGTATCCTAGGAGAGTAAGGTCAGTTCAGAGAGGTTGAGCAAGTGACCCCAGGCCATACAGAAGAGTGTGTGTACCGTTTCAAGCTTTAGCGGAGGCCTGGTCTCTCAATTCTTCGGATGCTGCTGCACCCCTGGGATTGAGCCTGTCATCTCTTCTCTGGCAGGTGCTAATGTGAGTGGGTTACCATTCTGTGTGTGCACACTCGTTAGATGGCCGCCTGGGTGCCTGTATGTGCGCGCACCTGTGGGTTTGCGTCCACGCGTGGGCTTCCTCCTGAACCGAGCTGGCTGTTCACAAATCCCCTATTCTAGGGCAGCAGGATGCTTCCTGCTGACTGTCTAGAGGAGAATCGACGAGCTGCCCTGTCCCCCAGCCAGCGCCAGTGCGCATTCAGTCGATGGTCCCTCTCCTTGTGGCTAGGGGCTGGGGAGGGGCAGGAAGGTGTTTCCTGCCAGCCAAGTGACAAGAAGCCCAGGTTAGTTAGTAACAGAGGTGACCGCCACCCACTGGACTTTGGGGCAGGGGATTCTCCCCCCTTCCCAGCATTCCCAGGGCTCCTGCCCCCAGTGCAGGTGGCAGAGATAGACTGTTGTCTCACCGCCCCTCCCCCATCAAGCAGGGCATCCTGTGAGCCTCACCGAGGGGCAGCAGATTTATGGGCCTGATGTTGATTCCGTCACCTTGCTGGCCAATTCATCTTTCTGGAGCCAGGGATAAAATGAAATTATAGTGAAATAAATCCATGCAGATGGTGGAGGGACAGGCAGGCGGGGCAGCAGGGGGTCGGCGGAGGAGGAAGCGAGGATCTAGGTGGAAGGCACCCCTGCCACTCCACTGAGTTCAGAGAAGGAACTCGGCTGTGACCTTCCCTCCGGGGTCTGGGCTTGGGTCAGGGCTGTGCCTGGGTCTTCAACTTTCTCTGGAGCCCTGGAGTTAACAGTGATATCATCTCAAGGGTTCGATATAGGACCAGTGGTCTTCTGATCTCCATCACCCGAGTGTCCTGGCAGAGCTCCTGGACCAGGGGAAAGGAAGTTAGAAAGGGGACAGGGTCAGGACAGGCTCCTATGTGATGTCCATCTGTAAGTGTTCGGTATGACCATATTCACCAGTTAATCAGTGGTCAACGGCCTACAGGGAGGCGGGGGTGGGGCGGCTGTGGTGGAGTGTGGTCCTTGGAGATCCCCAGCTGGGTTTTGTGTTAATTCTTCAGTTTTTGGCTCTGACGGGCCATTGTGTGGCTGCGCAGAGAGCACAGGGGCAGGCACATAACAACTGACCACCAGTCTTGGGGCAGAGTAAGGGTTGAGGCAATTTGTCTCAAAGCCCGGCCCCTCCTCCTTGCTGGTCCCTTAAGACTGACTTTAGGCTACTGACTCAGAGAGTGGTCTAGAGCTGAAGCCCTCAGTCCACTTGCAGGGCCCAGAGCACGAGACTGTCGGTCTGATCTTCTACCCATAGTTCCTAAGGGACCCCTTTTCCCAGCTGGAAGCCAGTTGGGTTATATCATTCATCTTCCTAAGCAAGGCCATCCCATAGAGAGGCAGTGAGGTATCTCAGACAGGCTCTGCAGGGTCACTGGGTGGGGTGACCCTCACCTCCACGCTGGCCTCAGGAGGTCACTGTGGCATTGGGGGGTGATAGAGACCAGGTCATTAGTACCCACTGCTATTGAAGACTTGGGGGAGGGCGTTGATATCTGAGTGCAGCCCCTGGCTTACTGGGTCAGGGTGGGAGCCAGACTTGGAAGTTCTGCAAATAAGATTTTCTTTGTTATCTGTTCTTGTCCAGGCCCAGGGCTTTGGGTATCAACCAACTCATCCTAGGAGCTGAGAGGATGCAGAGGAGGACTGAAGCCCTGGCTATGGTCTAGCACCTGTTGGAATATGTGTGTCTGTATGTGTGTGTGCATGTGTGTTTGTATTTGAGTGTGTGTAGGTGCATGTGTGCTTGTAGAGTGTGTATATGTGTGCTTGTATTTGAGTGCGTATGTATGTGTGTGTGTGTGCATGTGTGCTTGTATTTGAGTATGTGTGTATATGTGCCTGTATGTGTATGTATGTATGTATGTGTGTGTTTATATGTGTGTGTTTTTTTGAGTATGTTTGTTCATGTGTGTGTCTATGTGTCTGTGTGTCCCTTTATGTGTGCATGTTTCTGGGTGGTGTGTGAAATCTTGTTTTCAGAGTGCATGTGTCTCCTGGTGAGTGTATGTGCCCTTTACTGAAGCATGCGTATAAATGCTCAGCTTGTGCTGATATTTCTCTTCAGAGAATATATGTTGTGGAGTTGCTAGAGTGTGTGTGTTTCTTGAGCAGGCATGTGTGTATGTACGCCCCACACACTCCTGATGGCTTTGTATTCTTATGCCCCGCCAACCTAAAGGTCCATGTCACAGACACACCTGGTGAGCTGGATGGCCAGGCTTCTAGTCCCAGGGAGAGCTGGGTGGGTCTGGGCATCTTCCAGAGGAACCAGCCCTGCAGGGAACAAAGGGGTAATCAGCAGAGAGGCCACAAGAGCTTCTGATTGAGGAAGGAATTAGCTAGGAGCCTCACGGGGCCCTGTAGGGGGCCAGGGCAGCATGTGGGCCCTGGCATCCTGATTAGGAAGCATCAGGTGTGGAGGGGATTACCTGAATCCCAGGGGTGCAGCAGCCCAGAGCTCAGGAGTCAATGGGGAAGAGAAAGGAAGGACAAGGACTGACTCATGGTGGCTTTGAGGGGACGGAGGTAACAGGCACAGAGACAAAGCTCATGTCTACCAAGCCCAAGTGGTGGCCCCTCCCACTTGTGACATAATCCTCTCAGCACCTTGGAGAGGCTGGAACTGTCCATCCTCCAGGCTCCCAGTGAGGGACCGAAAGAGGGTTTGCTGAAGGCCACACAGCTGCAGATCCAGTCCTGTTGACGTCAGCCTTCTCCTGACCTCGCCACTCCCAGGTCTACTGGGTAGAAGCCAGCGGATGTTGGTAGAGTAGACGGAAGGGTACAGACCCACCCAGCCGACACAACAGATTGACAGGTAGTATACTGCTTGACACTGAGGACATGTAAGGAGCAGCTCCCTGATGGAGGGCTTCCTTGCTGGGTAAAGGGTAGAGTCTATTCTCTCCATCCCTGGCAAGTGGGCTTGAGTTAGAACCCCAGGTTTGAATCCCAACTTGACCATTGACTTACTGTGTGACTTTAAGCCAGTTACTAGGCTTCTCTGTGTTTGCATGGGTGATGGACAGCACCATAGAGTAAGGTCTTGGTCAGGTCCGGCCTTATCTGTTAAGGAAGTAGTGGGGAGGGGTCTTGGAGGGTCAGAGAAGAGAAACCATAGAGAAAGAAGTGTGTTTCTCTGGCTGAGACTAGAAAGATGTGGTGCAACTCAGGGGACCCTCAGAAAGGTCCAGACTTCCTCTTTCTTTTCCCTTTTCATCTTATTTTTATGCAGACGAGTATTTTGCTTGCGTGTACGCATGCTCACTGTGTGCATGTAGTGCCCATGGAAGTCAGGAGAGGGCACAGGATCCCATGGAAGTGGAGTTACAGATGGTCGTGAGCCACCATGTAAGATCTGGGACCCAATCCAAGTCCTCTGCAAGGTCAGCCAGTGCTCGTAACCGCTAAGCCGTCTCTCCAGCCCCTCACACCTCTGTTTCTTATCACGTGCCACGCTACCCTCTCCTGCTCCTTCTGCTCATGCTACTCCTCCCCCATCCTCTGTCCCGTTCCTGTAGCCTTTACTGGGTCCCCTTCACCCGTGTGCCAGAAAAACCCCTGGAGGCCACAGGAGCTTCAGGTGGCATGTCTGAGCTCCCCTGGGGGACCTGGCTGCCATCTCCCAGTACTCAGAGAACAGTGCCAGGCTGGCCTGGCTTTCACATGTCTCAAGAAGTGGGTCAGGCTAGGCTCCGGGTCACCCGCAAAATAGCCATGGACTCAGTAACACAGATTTGTTTAAACTTCAAATCCTGCTGCCCCTGGCTATTGAGAGCTGGGATTACAGGTCAGTGCCTCCACAGCCTACTCCAGCAGTGGCCTTCTTCTTTTTAGAAACATTATTTATTCATGATCATGTGTGTGCATGCATGCGTCCGTGTGGAAGTCAGAGGGCAATCATGTGTGTGCATACATGTGTACATGTAGAGGTCACAGGGCAACCTAGTGCAGCCTGCTCACATGTGTCATCTTTATGGACATTCAAGCTCCTTTCCTCACAGAGGTACCTCACCGGCCCTCACAGAGGTACCTCACCGGCCCTCAGGAGTCTTCTCGACACTTTGATGCAGCTGACCAAAAGCTGACATCTTGGAATGAAATGTCCTCAAGTGTGCCTGTGCTACCTTGCTTCTGCTCCACCCTGGAGGATATCATACCCACTTCTCCCTTCCTGCCCTCCCCCTACCCCATCCGACCTCTCAACTGTCTGGCTGGCTTTTCTCAAAGCCCCTCTCTCACCTTTCTTCAGGTTGGTCTGAGCCAGCTGATGCCAGGCGGGGCTCCTGACTCCTCCTCGATTGGCCTCACAGTGGCCAGAGGGACTTTTAAAGGCCTTAATAAGATTATGTCTCCTACAGCTTAAAACCCTCAAAGGGCCTTCCCTGGGGCTTACAGCAAATCTGAGCCCTTTGCTCCAGTCTACAAGGCCCTAAGCGACTGGTGTTTTTCTTTCATCTCGTGGGACCGTTCCCAGTGTCCACTCTGCTCCTGTCATGTCCCCATGTCCCCGAGCACACAAAACTCAGCGCCATCTTGCTCCTGAAAGCAGAGCTTTTTGCTGATGATCTCGGCACACGCAGTCCCTTCCCTTCTTCCAGCTGTGTGCTGGACAGTCCTGCTGTCCCTCCCTGACCGCCGGGATATAGTGTCTCCCATATGCTCTCCCAGTTTTGTACAGAGCATGACGTTTTTCTTCCTCCTCCCCCTCCTCCTCTTCTTCTTCCTCTCCTCTTCCTCTTCCTCTTCTTCCTGTTCTCCTCCTCCTCCTCCTTCTTCTTTGATTTCTGTCATTAGCAATGCTTTTACATTCCCTTATTTACCAGGTATCAGGAAAGATCTCCATTTTGTTTAGTGATACAGTTTGTGCCTTTGAAGAATAAAGCAAGCTAGGCTTCTATGGTCCTAGCACTTGGGGAGTGGAGGCAAGAGAATCAGGAGTTCAAATCCTGCCTGGGCAGATATTTAAGGTACTTCTACTCCCTTCTCCGGAGAGAGAGAGAGAGAGAGAGAGAGAGAGAGAGAGAGAGAGAGAGAGGTGCTAGGGTTTGATTCCCAGCACCAGCATCAACATGGTGTCTTATAACTGTTTGTAACTTGAGTTCTAGGCAATCTGACACCCTCCTGGCTTATACAGGTACTGTATACATGTCGTGCAGAGACACACATGTAGGCAACATACACATAAAATAAAAATAAAGAAGTCTTTAAAACCCCCATATCCAGAATATACAAAGAGCTTTTATATTTTGACAAAAACTGAAAAAAGAATTCTGTAGCCATTTCTTTAAAGAAGACATACGTACAAACTTCCAGAAAGAACATGAAAGGAACATGTCAATCAGAGCTCTGAGACCCCACTCCAAACTGCACAAGTGCAGAACACGTCACTAAAATGCTCAAAATTAAAAAGGAAAACCATAACAAGGGTCTGTGGGTTAGGGGAGAGATTGAGATGTGCACGCATGGCTGGTGAGGTTAGCAAATGGTTAGCCATTTTGGAAAAGGTTGGGCAGGTCCTCAGGGAGATAAACATGCGTATCTACGGCTCAGCACGGCTCCTCTAGAATACCCAAGAAAAGGAGCACAGGAGAACATTATCTGGAGAAAGTGAAAGAATGTTGCCTTTTAAAAAGATAGTTTAGTTTTATTTTATGTGAACAGGTGTGAGGAGCCGAGGAAGTTTTGAGTGTAAACGGTGGGTGAAATCCCCAGTTAATGTGTACCCTTTACTTGGATCTGGCCATGTTGAGGACCGATGCTTCAGACCTATGAGAAATTGCCCCCCACCCCTTTCTCAGCCCCCCATCTGGTTCAGAGGGATGGCAAACCCTTTCTCTGGTCCTAGTGCCAATATTGGCAGTGTGTGCAAAAACTAAACCACAGCTTGTCGCTCCTTTGTGTTTACAGCCTGAGGTTGCCCTGCTGCAGAGACCCCTTACTGAGACTGGCCAACTCCCCGGAGCTGTGCTGTGCAGGATAGCCATGCTGAGATTCTGGAATGCTATACGTAGTTATCGTTCCATCAGAGCAAGCGCAGCCTACCAGATCCCACCTTTTCTGTGTTTCCGGTGTGTCTGTCTTTTCTTCATTCCCTTGCTGTCTCAATCATAGTTTCAAGAGTGAGCCATGCTGGATGTGTTTTGCTTGCATGTGTATCTGTTCATCACCTATGGAGGCATGAGATGCTCTGGAACTGGAACAGCTGGTTGTGAACCAGTATGTCAGTGCTAGAAATTGAACCAGGGTCCCCTAGAAGAGCAGCCAGGGCTCTTAACCACTGAGCCATCTCTTCAGACATGGCTTTTTTCCTCCCACAGCACAGGGATGCATGGCTCTCTGTCGAGGCTCTAGGGTCTGTGGATGTAAAACACATGCAAAACCAGATTCACACACATAGGTGCACACAAAATAATTCATGCAAGCACATACACATACAGACACACTCATGCACGTAAGTAAATGGACACATGTAAAACACACACAAAAGGGCACAGAAACATGCACACATGTGTTCACAGGAACACATGGAAATACAAGCATACGTCTACATGTGCACATGCACTTGATCACATATAAAATACATGTACCTAAAAATCACACACATGCATGCACACATGTTCTCACACACAAGCACATGTATTCTCATACTATTATACCCACATGTACACATGTACAAGCATGCATAGTCAGACATATGCATGTATGCATATGCATGCTTACACCCCCTTGTGCATATATGCCCATGTATATACCATTTACATATCCCCATGAACATGTGTCTACAGTTATACACACATGTACACATGTATACTCATAAACACATACATGCACATGCCTTATGCACACATATGTGCCACATGCATGGAAACATGCCTATGTGCTTGCACCTACATTCATATGCATATGTCTTGCCATACACGCATGAGTCTTTCAACTGCCCCTGCCTGGGAGGTTCTTCCTCCTTTACCCACCTGGTTTGATCCTGCAAGTGGGATCGGCTGAGGAGATGCCCCGTGTCATATGAAGTACAGAGGATAAAGCAGGGTAGACATGATCTGAGCCTTTGGTGTGTGTGGGGAAGCTCACAGGCAACCTGAGGGTGGCCAGCGGAGAACCCAGCAAATGAACATGGAGAGGGGCTGGGACAGTGGAGACCTTGGAGAAAAGTCCCCAGAAAGACCCTGTAGCTGGGTAGTTGGCCAGGCAAGACTAGACCAAAGAAGGAGGGTCCAGAGAAGGCACAGAGGGTTGGAGAAGTGGGAAGTGGGTGTGGCCCAGGAGGTGGGCGGATAGAGGAGAGGGAATGTATCCTGGTGACCAGGGCCCTGGGGAGCTGGGCCAAGGACTCCAGGTGCTTCCTACACTGGGACGTTTCTTACTACATGATGGTCATTCGTTCTCCAGTCACTGACCACCCTATCCTACATGGCCAGTCTGTCTGCTTCTTGTTTTCCCCGAGAACAGAAGTGATATGGTCTTTGTGCAGTTCACCCGTGCCTTCGCATCAGCCAGAGCAGTGCCTGGCTCAAGTAGACGCTCGATAAACACTTATCGAATGCATGGATTTACCTGCCTGTCTCTTGCTTTTAACTGAGTTATTTAAAGTCAGGTCTGGCGGCTTCATCCCCATGCCCCTGGGCCTAGCACAGGCTCCATTAGTTTCTGCTCTTTGTGTTTCAAGGATGAGTGTACAAAGGTTTGCCAAATAGGACACAGGGCATTCCCAGCAGATCTGCAGGCCAAGCTAAGGAGGCAAAAGCTGCAAATCCCACACACTGTTTTTAGCCAACAGATAGGAAGAGGAGTGCTCGGCCGAAAAAGATCTCAGGGGTTTCTAGTCACAGGCCACGGTGTGTGGACGAGATCGTCCCAGATGAGAGGCAGGCCGGGAGACTGGGAATCTCTCCTAGGGGGTCAGGGACTCTCTCTTCTCTGGTTTCCAGTTTTCTAGATCTGGCCTCCTATGACAACCAGCAGGCTGTCTCACCAACGAGGTGGGGTTGCAGCTGGGGTGGCGGTGGGACGGGACAGATGGTAGGAGACGAAGAAACCCCCATGTTCTCCTCCATCTGGTGTATTTAATTGACTTCCTATGGAAAGGGAAAAAAAACCACCCAGTTGCAAGGATGAAATTGCTAATTAAAAGACCCTCTGATTAGATAGACAAATATTTACCAATTACGCCTGACCCCGTCTGTCCCTTTTATGTCTGAAAACCTCCCCATCAGCAACATGGCTGCATTCTACCCAGCTGGTGGCTCTTCCACCAGTCGCTCTCCAGGGACTCGGACTGGCTGTGAGTGAAACAGGGCAGGAGATAGGCAAAGCCAGACAAACAGTCATTCAACAAACACTCATGATTGCCTGTTGCACCTTCAGGCTCCTTGCTGGGCTCCAGGAAGCCGGAGTAGGATCTCTGTGGAAAGTTGTTCAGGTTTTGTGTAGTACAAAGGGACACTCTCTGAGTGTGAATTCTATTTGCCAACTTGGGGTCTCTGGTACCAGAAAAGGGGGCTCTACTTCCCTTTGCACAATAGGGCATTAGTTGGGAGAACCAAATTCATGGGGTGATGGTATGTGCCCAGAGGGGGCATCTTTCTCTAATTCATGTTGAATGAGTGGTTTTAGCAACTCAACAGAGGAGATGTGTACAATGCCTGCGTCTCCAGGGCTCTTGTGATAATGGGAAAGAAAAAGATGATGAAGCGTTGGGTTAGCAGCATTTATTGAGCACCTAGTGTCTGCTGAGCCCTGTGTTAGTCACGGGGTGGGGTGGGGACAGAGAGGATTGTATCACATGCTTTCTGCACTTCGTGATCCCACTCCAGCTGGAAGGTGGGTACTCAGCCTGGGTCAGCCCTTCCCTCTGTGCCTGCCTTTCCTCATCCCAGATAAATTTTGGGAGAGCATGGGAGCCAAGAGTCACAGTCTGGATTCATACCAGCAATGTCGAGTCCCGACTGTACCATGTATTTCCTGTGTGACTTTGAGCGAGTCATCTCGTCTCTGTGACTAACTTCTCTGTGACTGGGAGTTAGTAATGGTAACAGTGTTCCAGGACTATCATACCAGTAAACGTGTTAGTCCATGTAACTTAGGCCTGACAGAGAGCAAGCATCAGTGAAGGTTAATGCTTGTGGGTGCATGCACATGTGTGCACACATGTTTGTACACGAACATGCATGAACAGGAATGGGAACCCATGTGAATGTATGTGTATGTATATGTGCACTGTGTGTATGAACATGTGTGTGTGTGGAGTGTAGGCATGTTGTATGAGTGTGTACATATTTGCACATATATGTGAGTGTGCATATGAATGTGAGTAGGGCACGTTGAGTATGAGAGTGTGTTCATGGTGTGTAACCATGTGTGTGTACAACTGGAAAATGTGCATCTGTTTGTGTATTGGAATGTAGGTGTGAGTACCTAGATGTGTTTGTGGGTATGTGTACATAGGGCATGGGTGTATACATGTGTGTGCATGGGGCATGTGCATGCATGTGTGTACAAGGGTACAGGTGCACATGGATGTATAACTCTGGATGCAAGTTCATGGGTATGTATGTTTGTCAGTGTGTATACGTGCACTGTGTGAATGCACATGTATGCACACATGCATGTGTGCATTAGTGTGTGGGCACACATGTGTAGAAATTTGTGAATTAAGTGTGTACATGTGAGCATATTTAAATATGTGTACACACAAGTATTGGTGAGTGCTGGTAGATGTGAATGTATGTGAAGGTACATGTACATGTGTGTACATGTATGTGTGTTTATGACTGGATGTGTAAATGAGTGTACGTGCATGCATATGTGCACACGTGTTTCACGTATGCATAACTCTGTACTTATGACTATGTGTAGGTGCACATATATATGTTCACGTGTATGTATGTGTTTATGAGTATACATGTGTCCATGTGTGTAAATGTAGACACATGTTCATGGGGATATGTGAATACGTATATGTATGCACACGGGCACATATGTATTAGTGGGATGCATGCATGGGTATGCATGAGTATGCATGTATGTGTATGTCTGACTATGCATGCTTGTGCATGTGTACGTGTGGGTATAATAGTATGAGAATACATGTGCTTGTGTGTGAGAACATGTGTGCATGCATGTGTGTACATATATGAGCATGTTTAGGTGCATGTATTTTATATGTGATCAAGTGCATGTGCACATGTAGATGTGTGCCTGTATTTCCATATGTTCCTGTGAATACATGTGTGCATGTTTCTGTGCCCTTTTGTGTGTGTTTTACATGTGTCCATTCACTTATGTGCATGGTGTGTCTGTATGTGTATGTGCTTGCATGAATTACCTTGTGTGATCCTATGTGCATACATGTGTGTGAGTATTACATGAGTGTGCATGTACCTATGCTTACGTGTGTATATTTGTGAACTCTATTGCTCTATTTGTATGTATACACATATGCTTGCCCATGCAAATAGCATCTCATTTAAGTCTCCCAACAGCAGGAACTATTGCCATGCCCACTTTACAAAGGGGGAAACTGAGGCCCTCTGCATGAATATCGTTGTGTATCTTCAACCAACATGGGGATACCATCTGATCCTGGATGTCTTTGACCTCTGAGATGCCAGTCACCCTGCTGTTCTTCCAATCAGGCTGTGGGGTTGTCTGGGATGCCCCCCCCCCCATGTGTGCAGGAACTTCTTGGCTGCTTGTCCCCTCCTGGGCTCATACCACGGAAACCCCATGCAGCGCCTTCTACTCTAGAGGGATATATATTATCTAAATTTGATAAGACAACTTAATTTCACTCCGTGTCTGTTACCGGCGATAAAACCAGCAGACTTTTATGACCCAGCGTCCTCAGCAAGATTGTCAGGAACTTATTATACAAGGTCTAACTGGATTTCTCTCTGCAGATGGCGAGGAGCCGCGGGCTGGAACGCGCTGTGGCCGCAAACTGGGGGGGAAAGATGCAAAGTGCTTGCTCCACAGGCTGAGATAAGGCCTCAGCTCCCTGGGATCCAGGATCAGAACTACCTTCCCAGGCCCTGCAGGGTGATTTGGGGAAGATTTACCCTGTGAGGGGAGTCGGGGAGGATGGGCTCCATGCTGGATTCTCTGAGCCTTGGAAAGGAATGTGGAAGTGTTGAGACTTGGGTGTTCAGTTTAGCTAATCCCCTGAGGTTAGCTAGGTAGCACGGGGGGGGGGGCAAATACGTAAGGATGGGGTGCATGGGAGGGTGGGGGAGAGGTTAGGTGGAAGGTGAGAGGTTGAGCCAGTCATTGATCCCTTTGCTTATTCCTGGCTGGGTTGTGTCTCAGTATCCACCAAGAGCAGTGTAGACCCCACCCCTGGTCGTGGGGTGCACATCTAGACTGCTATAACAGTGACATTCAGACCCACAGGCGCCTCAGTGTTTATAAAGGTCCAGTTTTCAGTACTTTACATTCAAGGTATTCTGATACCTCTCAGGCTTGGACTTGCTCAGAGATGGTGGTTGGCTTAGGGGTTTTGGTCTCCGAATGCAATCCAGGCTTGCCTGGAACTTGCCATCCTCCTGCCTCAGCCTCCTGAATGCTGCAATTTTAAGCATGCACCAAGGGGTCAACTCGTAGTTTCAACAGTACTGAGTATCGATCTGAAGAAGCCACAATATAGAGGCCGCACCTGTGCTCGCTTCAAGTTCCGAGTCCGTGGCAGATATTTCCCAGGGCTGGCCTTGGCATGAGCTTGGAACAACTCCAGACACAGACATCTCCTCCAACTAGGGCCATAGTCCCCCGGCCTGAACACCTCCACCGTGCCTACCAGTAGGTCAGAGAACTCGCCCTTAGATATACAAGCTCAGCATCTGTGGTCACTCTCAGATTCAGGCTAGGGTGGGCATTGCTGTGAACTTCCCATGCTGTCAGAATGAATTACTTCCAGTAGCTAGGGAGGAGGAGGTGGGCTGTAGCTTGGAGGACACAGTGGTGAGATCAAGGGCACGGACTACCAGGGCCAGTCACTGGGGGTGTGTGAACATAAACTGGCCTTTGCCCAGCGACAGTGATGAATGTGCTGGGTGCCAGCCTCGGCTGAAGGGCAAACGGAGACAGGGTCCCTGGGTGAGTATGGGTAGGAGCGGGGAGCACCAGGGATCATTGCTAGGCTGGAGGAGCCAGGCTGGGGAGAACGACCCTGGCCTGGGTGAAGGCCAGGCTATTTGCAGGGCCTCTGAATGCTAACAATCTCTAATGATCTGGCTTGTCCCACAAGCCACGGTGCAGGCTGGAGCCGGCCTGTCTCCTGGTCCCTGACTCTACAGGTCCCTGGGTCAGAGTCTAGAGATGAATAAAGAGCCTACGAACAAAGAGGGTGCCAGAAGCTGTTAGTGTTTGAATCAGACTCCATTCTTTCTTCACTGTGTGACCTCAGACAGAGCACTCGGGCTCTCTGAGCCTCAGGCCCGTGTACACATGAGCAGGGATGTGAGTCACAGGACTGTGGGGTCCAAAGTAAATGAGGACTCTGGAAATAATGGTGTCTCCTACTAGAAAGGGGTAACCATGCCTGTACCTTCCATATCCAAAGGGGGCGCCACCAAAAGCTTCCTGAGTCCCCAGTTGAGAGTGGGTAAGACATTTTCTTTATTTGCTTTGTGTGTGCACTTGTGTGTGGTGCATGCGTGTGTGTGCACAGGCGCTAGTCAGAACACAGCTATGAATCGGCTTCTCTTTCCACCAGGTAGGTCCTGGTGCTCGAACTCGGGTCGCCGGGCTCAGGCAGCAAGCACCGCTGAGCCTCATCACTCGCCCCGACTTTATTTTTTGATAGAGAAACAAGCCATATAGCCCTCAAAGGATTTTCCCTCTTGCCTCTTAAAAAAAAAAATCTAACATCTTCATTTCCATGCCCCCCTTTTAAGCTAATTTGTGGAAAATTAAATCGGGGAACTCACAGCGGCTGGCATTTTAATTGGCTCATGTCTGGCTTCTCTCTTGGATCCTCTGATTAGCTGAGCTGCCTCCATTAAATGCCCCATGCTCCACTTAGCCTGCTTTCTGGTCACTCCCCGGGCCTGGACAGCGGGGCCGATAACCCAGCTGATTCCCTACCCAGCTCTCCTGCTCCCGGGGAACCTGGCAGAGTTTCTGACCTATGTTGTCTGGGCCTGTTTCCTCCCTGGGAATGGGATTTGCCTGGGACTGAGTGTCCCCTGACACATCAGGGTTCTGTGTTTCCTTCCTCACTCTCCTCCAGGATGGGGTCCCCACAAGGTGGGGGTCTCCCCACTGTCTCTCAGTGGATGCATTTCCTAATGCGTCCACCAGCCACCCAGGCTCTAGTAAGAAAGCCGGTGGAGGCTTCGCAAACATGGAGATCTGAGTTTGATTCCCGGAACAGAACCTACATAAACAAGAAAAGCTGGGGTGGCAACAGGAACAGGAGGCTGGCCAGCAACAATCCCCAGATCCAGTATGAAAATTTATCTCAAAGCACACAAGTTAGTGAGGATGGGAGGTGGCTCAGTGGAAAACGGGCTGGCTAAGTAGTGTAAGGGTCAAAGTTCAGATCCTTGGAAGTGATAAAAGCTGGGCCCTCTTCACTCATGCCCCTCCCCCACTGCTGTGGACACGGCAGGTCTCTGTGTAGGATGCCTGTAATCCCAGCTCTTAGGGGGCAGAGATGGGAGAGACAGTGGAACCCCTGAGCAAATGGGTAAGCTCTGGGCTCAGGTGAGAGATGCAGAGTGAAGACGGATTGAGAAAGACACCGCAATTAAACTTTGGACCCTATATGCATGTATTCTTCCACATACATGCACCCACATACATGAAAACGTGAACATGCTTACGACACACACACACCCACTAAAAACCACCAAACTACAAGTTGGATGAGTCTTGAGGAGGGATATCTATTTTGGCCTCTGCCCTCACACACATGTAAATGCACACACACACACACATACATACACACATCCCACATACACATTACACATACTATACATACTACATACACACACATACACACACATACACACACACTATACATACTATACACACAACATACACGCTATACATACTACACACACTACACACACATACATACACACATAAACACATACATAAACACAACACACAACACACACTACACACACATACACTATACACACACACCACACATACACACTACACAGACATACCACATACACATACACTACACACACACACTACACATAGACATACACATGCACATTACACATATATACACATACATACTACACACATACATATACACACTACACACCACACATACTACACACAAATACACACATACACACATACCACACACACACTACACACACAACACACACATACATATATACATACACACAGACATAGACACAGACACACACACATATGCACATTACACATACATACACATACATACTACGCACACACATACACATACTACACACCACACACACTATACACAAATATACACATACACACATTCCACACACATACTACACACACATACTACACACACGTACACACCACACACTATACACACACACACACATGCACACACAGAGCATTCCTGTTGTTCTAGGCTTTGCATAACGGAGCAGTGCTTCCTATGTGCCCACTCCCTGTCAGATGCTCTCTGTAAAGTCTTGCTTTAACCTCCTTGATAACCAAGGAGGAAGACACTATGATCTTCCCATTTCATAGATGGAGCAGTTGAGGCTCAGAGAAGCATAAGTAACTTGCCCAAGGCCACACAACTCACTTGGGCAATAGAGTCTGCTTTAGAACTCGGGTGAGCTTGGCCTGCTTCTCAGCCATAGACCACATGTCTTCTGGCTCCGGAATCTCCATGTCTCCCTTGGGGACTCCGGCCACAGGCACCCACTTCCTTCCACCCCTGGTAGCCTGCCTTGTGTGCCTGAGGACCCAGCAGGTGAAGGCTGAGTGGGTGAGAGGGGCCAGCAGCACCCCAGAGCTCCCTCCTCCGCCCTGTGGGGGGCCTCAATCAGCACTAATCAGCCACGGCTAATTATCCTGTCCGTGGGGAGGTGAGCGCGCGCGCTGGAGCGAATAGTGAATAGCATCGGTAGAGGCGGGTGGGGACCAGGTCTTCCAGCCCTGGCTCAGCACAGTGGGACCTGGTGCCGCCTTCCTCCTTTCAGGCCCCTCGCTCCTGGGGACACAGCAGGCTTCTCCACCTGGAACTTGCCAGAAAAAAGGCCTTGCACTCTGGAAGTCAGGGTCATAGCTTCTGGGCTCCGCCTGTGGCCTGGTTTCCAATGTGGTTGCCAGGTTACGACCCTGACTTCCTGCTCTTCTCGCCCTTTGGAGGGCACAGAAGGACCGACAGGCACTTAGAGCAGTTGTGGTTGAAGGTTGCGAATGGTAATGAAATAGGTCCTGGTGTACAGTAAGTGCTCAGTAAAGCCAGCTTATGAGGGACCCTGGTGTTTATAGTATCTCATTTAATTCTTAGGGCTGTAAAGAGGCATGGTGACAGATGGGGAAATTGAGGCTCCCCAGCTCCTTCCTCCCTTCATGTGTCCAGTACGTGCTTCCACATATTGGTTCTTCCTAGCTCCAAGTGTGTTACCGACACTCACACATCACACTACCATTTGGGGAGTCAAGCAACTGTCTTGAACTCCCACCTTCAGGGATCCCCTCTGGGAGACTTGCCCACGCCCTGAGGCTGCTGGGGAGGAGGTAAAGGAGCCCCAACTAATGGTTATCCTTGGGGTTCTGGGTGCCTAATGACCCCTTTCTCATAAATCCCACATGTAAATTTCTTTCATAATTACATTGAAAGCTATCAAACTATTTAATTTAATTTCTTTGCGAAAATAAATAGCTAAAGGGGCCTTAGGTGCCGCATAAACCCCTCAGGCAGAACGGGCCGAGATTGCAGCCGGGCAGGCCTGACTGGCCACAGCTCACACTTAATAAGCACATATTTATTGGGCTGGGGGGGGTCCCCTTGGAAGAGGCGGGAGTCTGCTGACTCAGCAGGGAGGAAGTCGAAGAAAGTGATCTGGGCCATAGTGCTAATGTGGGGAGGAGGGAAGGGGGAGGAGGGAGAGCGCGACGGGCAGTTAATTACCCATCTTCATACATCCGTAGCTCTATTTTATTAAACAAATATGCAAATGCATTTTGATGACTGCCCTTGCCTGGCCCACCTCCCCGAGGGCCGTTATCTGGGGTTTAGCCCCTGGGGAGACTTGTATATGAAGTCTAGAAGGGCTGGGCCAGCGTCTCTCTCCCTCACGTGCCTCGGTGGTTCTCATGTTCACTGTACCCTCCTCAGACTGAGCGTCTTCACTGTCTTCGCTGTGCTTACTCAGGGCCGGTGGGCGGGACCTCGGCATCCTGGAGCAATCCCTGCTGTCGGGTTCAGGGTCCGGCTTCCTTCTCTAGTGTGGACTCTGGCTTCTCCAGCCTGCTCGCCTGTGTTTCCTACAGCTGGCTGATATTCCTCAGCCACACTGGCCTTTAGCCAAGCTCCCTATACCTCGGGTCCTCATACTGTAAAAGGCTGTATTAGCCAGCTTTCTCGCTCACCTGCTGCCCTCTTTCCTTCTTTTTCATTGTTTCCCCTCCTTCCCTTCCTTCCCTCTCTTCCTTATCCAGTTTCAGCAGTCTCTTCTCTCTATTTTGCCTTTCCCTTTTCTTCCTCTCTCTTTAAAAATTACATCCATCCATCTATCTATCTATCTATCTATCTATCTATCTATCTATCTGCCTACCTATTTGTGTGTGCTTATGCCACAGTCCATGTAGACGTCAGAAGACAACTTGTGGGTGCTTGTTTTCTCCTTCGGTCGTGTGAGTCCTGGGAATCGAACTCAGGCTGTCTGCCTGCATTTGAATGCTAGCTTAACTGTTGATCTGAGGTGGCCTTCGTCAGGTATCAGCTCCTGGGACTCTCCTTTGTGCAGAACCCCTTCTGGAGCCATGAGCTGCTTGGCAACTTGAACCTGGTGAAGACTATCCAGAGATCTAGAAGGATCCACGGGAGGCTGCCTGACATTGGCTTTATGGAAGCTATTGCTTCCTCCCTGGGCGCTCGCTGTTCACTCACTATGAAGGTAGCCGCCGCAGCATAACCTCCCCAGTAGAGAGGCCGAAGTGGGCAGATCCAGGCTCACAAGACCCTCTGTGTTTGGCCCACCGCTTCACATTTCACTCCTCCCATTGAGGTCGGTGCTGTTTAATATGTACAGATATCTGAGTTCAGAGAGGTTAAGGTATTTTCCCACAGTCAAACAGCTAGAAGTGGTCCAAACCATGAATCCAGACAAGCCAGCCTCTGACTTCAGCATATTCTCATGTCCCCAGTGTCCGCTGCAGACCTTCCATAGAGTGGGGATCAGGGCCATGGCTGGATATTGTGGTAGGCAGGAGAGCAGTGAAGAAAGTCACCCACCTCGAGGCTCGAAAGGGCATGGTTTAACCGGAAGGCTGAGCTGCCAGGGGTATCTAGGACAGCTGCCCACGACCCTCTTATTTCTCCTGTCTTTAATGGAGGGGGCGGGAGTGGCAGCTGGAGCCAGCAGGGAGAGCTGCCCATTAGCCCTAATTAGCAGCCCGTCTGGAAAAGAGCTTTGGCTGAAATCAAGACGCTGTCAGTGGGTCCCAGCTGGGTTGTAGCTGAGTGGCAGCTGCAGCATTTCCAGAACTCTGAGCCTGAAGCGCCAGCCGGGGAGGCCTTGAGGGCGGCCTCACCTGGAGCCAGCCACTGGGGAGCGGTTGCGGTTCCTTCCGGGCCCAGTGGTAACCACTGAGGTCCCCTGTCAGCCAAACAAGCTGAGCCCTAGTTATTCCCATGGGTCCTTTTTAGCCTGGAGAGACGGTGCCTCCTGACCCGTTTTGAAGAAGATACAGTAGTCAAAGAACTTAAAATGTATGTCCAGGACCCACAATTAGGATGTAGCAGAATTGGGGGACCCTGTAAGACACTGACTTGAGCTCATGGCTGGGGTGGGAAGGGGAGCCCAGTAAGATCCTAAGGCTGGTGAGTCTCATGGGGGACAGGGCCCTATGATGCCACCACCCCAGCAGGACATCAGCCTCCCTTTCTCTGCGCAACCAGACAAGCTCTGTGGCAGGGGTGGACTGGGCAGGAGGCTCATGGGGTGAGCAGGAACACTGGGAGTCAGGGAGGACTCAGTTTACCTCCCCTTCTGCCTTGCTGTCTCAAAGCTCTAGGGACAAACTGAGGTTTACAATCAAAGGGAAAAGAAAACAGATCCGGTGGTCAAACCCCAAAAACTGCTTTCTGAGAAAGTGATGGTTGCACTCGGTGCAGCGGCCTACTCTGTGGGTTGCTGAGGCCTTGGGTGGGCTAAGGGTGTGAGAGACAGCCCTGACCTTCCATGTTGTTGTCTGTAATGATAAAATGATAACAGACGGACGGACGGACGGACAGATGAGGCACTGCGAGCTGGCATGCACTGGGCGCTTTGCAGAGATTAGCTTGTTAATCCTTGCAATTAACCTTGCCAGGTGGGTGCAGAACCTACCCTTGCTCTCTAAGTCCTGAAGCGGATCCAGCGGGGAGAAGGCGGGTAGGGGGTGGGGGTGAGATTTCAAGGCAAGTCAGAACCCGAGGTCTCTAGAGCCCCTAGGAGTTGCCTAGCCAGCGGGGAGTAAGGGATGTGGCCGGCTTAGATTTTCCCACTCTCAGAGAATGGTTCACGTCTCTGCCCAGGAAGCTTCTAGAACATTGAGGAGAGAGATCAGGTGACTAGGGAAGGGCAGCTACTTGGGAGGAGACTGGCCTTGCAAGGAAGGGACCACTGTCACCTGGGGGTGTGAGAGAAGTTCCTCTATCTGAGGTCTCAGACTAGCAATGGACAACGTCCCTCCCAAGGGCCAGCCCTCACCTGTTCTATCCATGGAATTTCACTAGGACACATCCACATCCACTCACATACTCGCTGTCTGTGGCTGTGTTTATAGGCAGTGACACTGATGGCGGATACCTGGCTCTCAGAGCCCCCAAATACTGACTCTTGGGTCCTATGTAGGAAAGGTTTGTTGATCCCTGACCTAGCTCGTGTGGTCCTCACCACAGATGCCACAACTCTAGAGTACCAGGGCTCAGTGCATCCATAGAGATGCCTGTCCAATGGAGGAAGATGCTTACTCAAGGACACACAGCAAGAGGTGAAGAATCAGATTGCCCCAGTGGGTTGAGGGTTGGCCGTGCAGGCATGAGGCTGTGAGTTCAGTCCATGCATCTGGAACCTCCGTGCTGGGGAAACGGAGGCAGGAGGATCCTGGGGACCACAGGTATGAGACTTGCAAGTGGTAAAGGGGTCGCCCCCAAGGCTGAGGATCAGAGTTTGATCCCTGGAACCCACGTGGCAGAAGGAGAGAACCGACTTCTGAAAGTTGTCCTCTGACCTCTGCCCCACGCCCAACAATAAATAGGTAAGCAAATTTAAAGTAAGGTAGTGAACGATGGAGGAAAATCCCCAATATCTCTCAGCTCTTCTCTCTCTCTCTCTCTCTCTCTCTCTCTCTCTCTCTCTCTCTCTCTCTCTCTCAGAAGTCAAAAACATGCTGGGCAGTAGTGGTGCACGCCTTTAATCCCAGCACTTGGGAGGCAGAGACAGGCAGATTTCTGAGTTCGAGAGTTCGAGGCTAGCCTGGTCTACAGAGTGAGTTCCAGGACAGCCAGGGCTACACAGAGAAACCCTGTCTGGAAAAACCAAACCAAACCAAAAAACAAAACAAAAACAAAAAAAAAAAAAGAAAAGAAATCAAAAACATTATCCTTGACTCTTGGGCAGTGGAGATTCAGTGTTCAGGTGGGTCAGCCCTGGGGAGACCTGACCATTGTGCTCTCCTCTCCCCCTGGAGGGCCTTTGCTGCTGTGTCTTGCACACTGTGAGGGTTCAGTGGAACCTTTGGCAGGCTGCCCTGCCAGGCAAGCGTTAATGGCTGTGCTTTACCTGCGAGTGCAGACGTCACGGTCAATGTCTCCCTGAACAGATTTCTGCATTGTAAGCTTTGCTTCCAAAATAAAATTAGGATAAAAAGAAGACTGTTGGAGGAAGAAAAACCACAAGTAAATAACTGTCTGAGTGCTACTTCCAGGTGACAGATGTCATAAATATGGTATCCAAGTGGCTAAGACAGAACACCATGGATCGATTCAACCACATTTCTAGAGCTAAGGTTCCGGGCACCAGATTTAGGGCAGAACATGATTTCAGAGCAAGGTGCTATGATGCTATGGACCAGCGCATGCAAGGCTGCAGGGCCTCACCTGGTTTAAGAGCCACCCTTAAGTGTCCCTAGAGGCTCCTAAGCCCAACCTTTCCTCTTGCCTTTTCCAGTCTGAGCTCACACCCCTCAGGCCTAGGCCTCTCTGAGGTGGTCAGCTGACTGGCAGAGGTCAGAGGTTGCAGGTCTCTGATTAGGGCTTGCCCCTTGCCACCACGTGGTCACCCCATCTGCAGGGCAGCTTCTCCTATTCTGAGCTGCCTGGTGGTAGTGCCATCCATGGCTGAGCTGCCTGGTGGTAGTGCCATCCATGGCTGAGCTGGCTGGTTTCAGAAACTGTGGGCATTTTTCATAGAAGCCACCCTGGGTGTGAGGTCACCCTGGGTGAGAGGGCTGACGGGTACAGCCTTGCTCAGGTGACTTTGCTTAATGTCCCTGACCCTGGCTTTCCTAACTCAGCTCTTTTGTGACTGGGGTGACTCTCACAATGACCCTTAGGTCATGGGTAAGAGTGCTCAGGTGAGCAAGGGGCACACAGTGGCTATTGGATGACTGTCAGGTAGAATAAATTCATAGCGAGGGTGACCTGCTGTGGAGTGGGGTGGGGGCTTTGGTGTGGCTGGTTTCCCAGACACTGCCAGGCTACATTGATGGCAGTGATTGATTCTACAATGACCATGCAGTGGCTGACTCTGTGTGTGTGTGTGTATGTGTGTGTGTGTGTGCAAATCACAGTTAAGGAGCTTTCCCCTCTAAGACCTGGAAATTGTATTTGGACTGGGAAGAAGGAGAGGAAGAAAGGGTGACTGCCTCTGTTGCCACCATCATCATGCCTTACTGCAAAGGACCAAAGCCCAGAGTTCCAGGGGAGGGCAAGAGCAGGTGAATCTTCCCTCTCAAGTGAGCATTGTTCAGAGTCAGTGGCTTGGGACTGAATCCCTGGTGTCGTAGTCTAGCAGGATCTGTGCCACCAGGTGATGTTTTCTCACTTGCAAATATCCTCTGTGTGTTCCCACCCCATCCCCAGCTGCCCACGCATGTGCACACACACTGTATATCTATGGAGACTCCCTAGCCAGACTCTGGGTCAGGCCTCGAAGACAAGATTGTGGATAAGACAGTCAAGAACTTCCTGTCCTTCAAAGATCTTGCCCTTTCTCCTTCCTCCTCTCTTACATGCTTACAGAGCCCTGTGTGTGCAGCCTTCATGCCAGTACAGGGACAGCCAAGGACCAAGGACAGTGTCCCTGTGCATGGAACGTCAGTGGGAATGCTGAACCAGGCTTTGGGCCCAGACACCATGGTTCACCCGGATACAGGGGAAGACAGTCAGGATGATGTGGTAGTTCCTTACAGTGTCCTCCAAACCACTACTCATGATTTACACCAGAGCACTGGAACCAAACATGGTGGGACTCACAGAAATGTGCTTCTGAGGTCCCCAGGGTGTCATTGCGAGATTCCCAAGGCCACTAGTACTGGGCATCAGTTATGGTCTGGTGACACTGGCTATGGACTTTGGAAAGCTAGGGACCCTCAGTGGTTTCTGCAGTTTCAGCTCCTAGAAGCAGGTGGAACTTGGGCCATCCTATGACTCGAGTGGTGTCCCCGCAGCCTAGCCCAATGGCGAGGATGGCTCCCTGCCGGAGACCAATTGATCCCCTTCCCTGGGGGTTTGGCTCTGAAGCCAGAATGTCATTTTTCCACCACAAAACCCTCTTTCTTGTAATTACCGAGAATTACTTATAAGGAGCGGGCACGCGCACTCCTATTGATCGCCACCCGAGAAGATCAGGAATCATTTCAAGTAGATTAAACGAACTTTCTTTTGCCTTTTGGGAAGTTGGACTCAGAGTTATTTAAGGAGATTAATCAACTCTTAAGAGCTCCAGACAGCTGCCCTGCCTCTTGAACAAGCCAGGGACACTCACCCTATCAACAGTCTCCTCCATGCCCTTCAAGAGAGCAGGCAGGAACACCTCCAGCTGCCTGCCACTACCATCCCGGAGCAGCTCAGTGCTCAGGCTGGGCTGTACTTTAGGGAGGGCTGGATCTCAGCAAGGAGGCTGCCATCCAAACCTCTCTCTCTGCATCTGTCACAGAGTGTCTGAACAGTGTGCTCAAAGGCCACAGTTGGCTTTCAACACCTTTGGCCACCCAGACTCTACACAAGCCACCCCCTCTCAGCCATTGGTCTGAACTCCCCGAGGTTCAGAGCAGTTCTCTGGCCTCTCTCCGAGGAAGCCTGTGCTGTGTAGTGGGAGCGCCTGTCCCACCTTGGGGAAGAGGGAAGATAGGGGTACCTGAGAGAGGGAGGGGAAGGAGAGGATGAGAGATTGAGAGCACTCCCAGAGTGCTCAGCACCTACCTGCCTTCCCCCCACAGCAACCCAACACGGGATGTTGAACATTCTAGAGCCAGCTCAACTCCCAGCTCCAGCCCTCTCTAGCCGGGAGACCTTGGACACCTTGCTTGATCTCTCTGAGAAAGTCCGCCAGCATGCAAGGCCACCACTGTCAAATTTGTCTCCTGCCAGGTGCTTAGCGACTGCTCCACAGACAGGCCAAGGATGCCTTTAGCTCCTCCTGAGGAAAAGCCCCTTCTCCTGAGTCTGCATCTCAGCCTTCGGGTTCCCCTCATTCCTGCTCCTCTCGGAGGAGGGGGATGTAGACAGGGTGGTCAGAGCTTCAGGGTCTTGAGAGTGGGGGCTCCTAGGGTTCTCAGGTCTGTGGTCTGCAGACATGACTGACAGACATCCCAGGTTCTGGCTGCCCCCTTCCATTGCCTTTCTCCTCTTCTAGAAAGAAGCCAGAAGTCGAATGGGTCCCGAGGTGGAAGATTTTCCAAATGTCAGTGCAGTCTGTGGCACATTACAGCTAAATGTGATCATCTTGGCGCCTGTTCTGAATGTCAGTGCACTGTGACCGTGACAAACAGCAGGCTGACAGGTGGGCCACAGCCCTCTCTCCTGGGAAATCAGCAGGCTGGCCATGAAGCCAGGCCACCTCTAGGGCTCTGCAGAAAGGGATCTCGGCTTGGATGGAGACCCATAGTGGGCCTCAGGATTCTGTGCACTCTTGTGACCTGTGCTCTGGTGACCTGTGCTCTGGTGACCTGTGCTCTGGTGACCTGTGCTCTGTCGCTCCTCTTCCTTATCACTGAGTTTTGGGGTGCATAAGCTAAGACATCTCAGGAAAGACACCTTGGGAATGACTAGACAGGTCTGATGTGGGTGTGCAGTCTGTCTCAGGGTGTCTCTGTGCACCTGGGTGTTTACAGGTGTTGGGGGGACCTGTGTGGTGGTATGTACATATTCCCATTAGCTCTTGGCCCCTCCGTGAGGCAGCAGGGTGGGGTGTCTATCCAGATGTACGCCATCTGACATGGGCCTTCTTCTCTGTGGTGTGCACTGGCTTCCTGCCCCCCTGTGTCATTTCCTGTGTGCATGTGCATGCTTGTGTGTGTGTGTGTGTGTGTGTGTGTGTACACTCTCAGGACATCTCTGTGTGTGCCTGAGTGAGCACACCTATGTCTTAGGTTCAGACATGCATGCATGTTTGGTTTATGGGGTTCTGGGAATCAAACCCAGGGCTTTATGCATGCTACACAAGAAAGCACGTTACCAACGGAACCACATCCCCAGCCCTTGAAAAATTCTTCCAATTACTTATTTTATCAGTGTTATTTGTATGTGTGAATGCATACGTGCACCTCAGTGTGTAGGTGCCCACAGAGTCCAGGAGGGGGCATCTGTTCCCTTGGAGCTGAGGTGTAGTATATGTGGTGTGTGTATGTGTATGAGGTGTGTGGTGTGTATGTGTGTTTACTAATAGCTGCTAGTGAACCTCCCAGTATGAGTGTGCTATGTGATGAGTGTGTGTATGTTGTGTATATGTCTGTGTGGTGTATGTGGTATATGTATATATGTTTTATGTGGTGTGTATGTATTTGTATGTATGGTATTTTTGTGTGTGTTGATGTATATGCATGTGGTATGATGTGTGTGTGTGTGTGTGTGTGTGTGTGGTGTATGTGAGTGTGGTGTATGGTGTGTATATGGTGTGTGGAGTGTGTATGTGGTGTGTATGTATGTGGTGTGGTGTGTATGGTGTGGTGTATATGTGTGTGTGATGTGGTGTGTGTGTGTGTGTGTGTGTGTGTGTGTGGTGTGTGGTATGTAGCAAGTATATATGTCTCAGGTATGTCCAGGAAAGTGAAGGGAAGCGTCTCAGGGAGAGACTGTCTGCAAGCCAGCACTGAAGCTTGGGCCAGCTCCTCTCACAGCCCTGGGTCCCAGGCCACCAGGACAGACAATGCGGTACTTTCTATTTCTTTGTGGGGTTTATGGGGTTCTGGGTGTAGTGCCAGCCCGGGCAGGAAGCATGGATATGCGCTGTCCTCAGCTCACTTCTCACCTGGAAGGCCCGTCCACAGGCATCTGTGCCGTGGCGGCCATGGCGGCCATGGCGGCGGCTGCACGCATCTAGATGGCCGCTCCCAACCCCTGACTGGACGCTTTGGCTCCTGCGCTTCCCCACAGAGCCTTCCAGATGGCACAGGTCAGCCCTCTCCTAGCTCCACAGTGGCCAAGTGAACGTCCTCCCAGAGCTCCTAGCCAAGTCCTGACTTCATTGTCTTCCAAGGCAAACATATCTTCTGCCTCAGCTTCCTCCTCCCCCAGCATGCTCACCTGCAAGCAGCCAGCTTCCGAGAGTCTCACCTAGAATGAAGAACCCCAGGGCTTCAGACTCTGAAAGAGGAGATCTGCCTTACACACCTGACCCTCCATGCCAACCCTCCCCATCCATGTTCTAACCACTGCGGTTTTGTGTGTGTAAGTCTGTGTGTGGGTGTTCAATTGCTATGCCAGTGACGAGAAACTGAGGCCCAAATATCCCTTCTTCCTCCACCTGTCCCTGCAGTTCCTAGGAGCATGGAGCCTCTGGTCTTGCCCTCCACTCTCCCTTCTCTTAGAGACCAAGCACTGCTGTGGACACAGTGGGCAGCTCCTTTTCAGGCCCCACCTGCTGAGCTCCAGCCTTGAACTTTCCGTGTTCTTGGCCAGCAGTCCCTCAAACTTAGCTCAACCAAACTGAGCTGACTTTGACCCACACGGGAGAGCTGTCCTGGGTTCTCTGGCTTCTAGCCAGACTCCTTGCCCTGTCACTCAAGCCTTTGACCTCTGGCTATCATCCTCACATCCAATCACCTGCAAGCTCCTCTGCAACTTCCTGTGTCTCAAACACACTGCTGCTGACTCCATTTAAGCCTGACGCACCACTCTGAGATGGATGCCATCCTCTCTCAGCAGTTTGGGACAGACTAGCCAAAGAAAAGTGACCTCAGTAGACTGGAGGTTGATTCCTCTCATGTTAACCAAGTCTGGAGATGGGAAGGTTGCTTTGAGGTTTAAAAGAACCATGCCTTCTACTTCACTCTGGCTATATAGGATGTGGTCGTTGTCCTCATGGACCAAAGTGGCTGCTAGAGCGCCGGTCATCTCAACTGTGCTCTAGCATAGAAAAGAGGGAAGAGCAGACAAAAAGAGGCAAAAAGCTCTGGTCCGTAGTCTTTAGACAATCATCTGAAGTTGCAACATTTCATTTTTGCTTAGATGGTATTGGTTCTGATGCAATCTGTGGAAAATATAGCTGCAATAGAGGGTGGGAAGTGATGACCTTTGTTAATAGATATTCATGTGGCCAGTTAAAAATTAAGAAGTTTTCTAATTAAGGAAGGGGGTAAGGCCTCCTCTCACCCTCACCAAATACCACCACCACCACCACCACCCCTTCTAATCTGCCCTGGACACAGTAGCAGTGACTTTTCTAAAAGTTGTGCTAGATTTCCCAAAGGGAAACACAGGCTCTGGGTGTAACCTGATTCTCAGAGAAATGAGGAGAGAATGTTTCTATCTAAGAATATCCCAAGTACAATGTAGAGATACCAACTCCAGAGAAGCTATTTGTGCTTACCAGAAATTCATGTCTCACACACACACACACACACACACACACACACACACCCTTCTGGTGCCTCGTCCTCCACCCCATCCTTTGTAAAAGGCTCCTGTATGAGCTGACCAGACCTTGAAGGTTTTGCTAACCACAGACTTTAAACCTTTCTCCAGCTGGGATACATCTCTAGAAGGCTCGTGACCCCCGGACCTCTGTGCTCGTGGGGGTGAGAAATTATCTGGTGATGGATTGGCTCAGAACAACCCCACCAGTGAGAACAAGGTTGGAGGTGCTTCTCCACTCTCAGGACTCCAGGACTCCCTCCACAGTGCTCTCTGCAGTCCAGGAGGGTCCAGAGCTGGGATCTCTGTCTCTGTCATCCTCCGCCATGTGAGACCTGGGCGTCGCCGGCATACATTGGGTTAAGCCGGTCCTAGAGTTAGGAGCTCGTGGGCCTGTGGAGCCCTTCCTGACAATGAAGCTAACGAGTCCCTCCTTGCTGCTTTCTCTCGCACAATAACATTTAATCATCATTTGCACAGCAGATGAGCCGTCCGCGGCAGATGCGATTTTGCGTGAGTGGTGATTCTTGCGTGTGGGCGCCATTCCTGCTGTCCCAGGCACACCTGACAATCTGGGGCTGGGGCAGACTACACACTGGGGGTGGGGGTGGGGTGCTGTGAGCACCCACGTGCCAGGGATCTGCCTCTATGGTGTGTGGGAGGTGGGACATGGAGGCACGTGTCCGCCTGGAGAGCAGGAGCCAGGGTCCTGACTATGGGTGAATCGTGGCGGCCTCCGGAGGTGTGTGTGGGCAGAGGAGTGTGGGTACAGGAGAATGAGGTGTCTGAAAGTGAAGGACATGCAACAGGGTGGCAGGGACTCAGGGTATGTGGGACTGAGTGTGTGCTTGCCTGGTGTCCCTCTGACCACCTAGAGGACATGTATGTGATCAGGTGCATGCATGTCACATGTGTGTTCGCCTCACACATAAACAAGACAACCAATACTTCGAACTTGACTTTGTAGCCTGTAGGTGAATTTCAAAAATCCACACATGCCTTTTTTTTTGTGCACACAGAGGAGTATGTTCTGATGGTCACATGAAGCTATCCATTCACGTGCCAACATATACAGTGTCTTTGAGTGGGATCTTATGAAGGTCACATGTATATGCATGGGTGTGGCCTGAATGGGAAAATATTATTCATTCGCTGAAAAGAATCCGTGCTACATATGTGCACACATGCAAGAGAATACTTGTGGGTGCGTTGCATGCCTTGTATGGAAACACAGATATACACATGAGTGCTTGCCTCCGTTGCATAGTGTGCCGTGCAGTGATTGCGTTTGCACACCTACAGGATATCCTCGGTGTGCTCGGTGGTGCACATACATGTCTGCATGGTGGACACAGACAGGAACACGCCTTAGGGTGCTCTGCGTGAGTGCATCCTGCGCCTGCACGCGCCTGCAGCTGCTGGAGCATGAACTCTCACTTCAACCCAGGGCTGACAGGGCCACATTTGCAAAAACGCTCAACGGCCAGTGACAGAGCCGGCTGGAGCTCTCCGGCTGGCAGGAGGTAAGTGGAGCTGCTGATTCGTGACCCAGGGGTGGGCGGCGATGACGGCTGGCTGACGGATGCGGGTGCTGTGCCGCCCCCTGTGACAGCAGCCGGTTCTTTGAGTTGCCAGAGTCAGGAGGCGGGCACTGGATCTTGACCTGTGGGGCTGCTTCCTCTCTCTCCCTGCTTTGTGTCTGCAGCCACATCAGGTCACATCAGTATACACCAGAGACTCAGAGCAGTGTTGGATGGTGGGGGACCAGCCTATTCCACCTCCATCTTGCTCCCAGCCCAACCCACTTTCTGGAGTGTCAAATCCTCTCCTCAGCTGCTTCTCTGTCCTCTCTATGTCTAGTTCCCGTGCAGAGCTATGACTGGGTGGGCATGGGTGTTTGTAACAGTCTCAGGCCCACGTTGTCTCTGTATTTGCCTTTCTTCCTTCCTTCCTTCTTTCCTTCCTTCCTTCCTTCCTTCCTTCCTTCCTTCCTTCCTTCCTTTCTCTCTCTTTCTCTCTCTCTCTACTCTCTTTCTTTCTCTCTCTCTTTCTCTTTCTCTCTTTCTCTCTTTCTTTCTTTCTCTTTCTCTCTCTTCTTCTTTCTTTCTTTCTTTCTTTCTTTCTTTCTTTCTTTCTTTCTTCTGTTTGTCCTTTTGAGACAGTTTTTCATCTAGTCCAGTCTGGCCTCTAACTTGCTGTGTGGCCAAGGATGACCCCTGGGCTCCTGGTCCCCTGCCTCTACCTGTCGAATGCTGAGTTTGCAGGCCTGCGCCACCACATCTGGTCTATGCGTGGCTATGGATAGAACTTAGAAGGGTGCACATGCCTGGTGTGCACCGTATTGACTGGGCTGCGTGACTCCCAGGATCTGTGCAGTTGGCAAAGCCCTCCACATCTGTGAGTTTGGGCTTCTCTATGTCAGCTTTGTAAAACAGGGCTCAGAAGAATCACACCTTTAAACAGGACAAGTCACATTATGTGAAAAGCTAGACACAGAACAGAATTAGTGGCTCTCACGCGGATTCCTGTTAATCATGCGATGTTGCTTAGCTAGTGCACGGTCAGGTATGTGACAAGTGTCACATGTCATCCTCATCATGGCCGGGACCGTCGCTGTCCCTCAGCCTGACTCTGGAATTCTTGGTCAATTATATTAATACATCTGTTTATCATTCAAGGTCTCCACGGTCTTCTCCCATGGTGACGATGGTGGTGCGGTAGATGACAGTGGAGGGGAATTTTGTTTGTCTTTCGTTTTCCCAGTGGCCTCGTGCAGGGGGCAGATGCTATGAACAGAGGCCTCTCTGATTTCCTGGGCAGAGCTAGGTGTGCCTCATCGGTGCCTGGTGCTTGCTCGGTAGTACGATTCTCTCCCTAAAACAGGAAGACAATTTGGGACTCCCAGGGCTCATGGGAGTCAGTGAGGCAACCGTCAAAGGCTTGGGCACCTCATGAGATCTTTTACAGTTTCCCCAAATCATCAGAAAAGCTCATAGAATGCTTGTGTGGGTGGACACTCTGTCGGACCTGGGAAGAGACTGGACCCACGGGACACCTCAGAGTCCTGTGGGAGCAAGCACCAGGGAGCAGCTGGCATAAAGGGGACCAGGGGTATCTGTCCTTGTAGCCTGACCTCATTGTCAGCAGAAATGAACAGAGGCCCGAGGACCACAGACCGGGTAGGATGGCAGTGGTATGTGGCTGGTGACATTCAGATAGGTCAGGACATGCTGAGGGCTGACTGTGTGCCTGACCTCAGGGCTGCTGACCGGGTGGCACTACACCAGAGCACCCATCTTTAAACCTGAATGTCTCCAATATTGCCGGGCATTAAGATTGTATTTTGACCTTACCGCCCCCTTGGGCAGTCACTGTTTGAACAGCTTGTCCACTTTAATGGCTGAGAGAACAGAGGCATAAGCAGACCTCAGAGAAGGAGGTTCAGAGGGGGAATCAGGATCAGTCCGGTCCAGACCTTCACCCTGTGACCTTGCCAGGTCATGTGCCGGGGTGGGGCGGGGTGGGGGGTATTTAGACTGTAACATTGTATCCCTCTGAACAGGTCATCTCGCTGCTTGGCGGGATCGGAATCAGTCAGGTCAATCTGTGTGTGTGGACAGAACAGGTTTGAGGTGAGGGGACCTTCCTTGTCCCAGCTGTTAACAGTTGGGTGACTTTGAGACAGTCACCTTGTTCGCCCCTAGTTTCAGTTTCCCACTTGGCAAGGGATGTGACAATGGGCAGTCTCAGAGCTGCCTCTGGGCTCCGTGAGAGCTGGGCATGCAGGGTCCCCTGGGTCCCCAAATGCTTGAGCGCTGTATTCACTACAGGAGTTAGGGGTTAAGGGTAGGAAGAATGTGACTCCCATGTCCCCTACCTGCCATCAGCCACCATGGTGGTCCTCCGCAGATGGGCTAAATGCCTGCAGAGCCTTGACTGTAAGCCAACAGTGGCCTTCTGAACTCCTTCCCAGTGCCCTCGAGGGTTCGAGGAGCGCACGTGGGGCTAGTGGGAATTCCGGCTCCTGCCGTCTGGGCCTCCTTCACCAAGGTTCAAGGCGAGCAGAGCTGAAGGCTCCTCAGTCCAGTCTTCAAGATCTTTCTGCAGCCTTCCCTGCCTCTGCCTTCCCCTCCTCCTGGTGAGTCAGCTCAGGGGATCACCCTCCTTGTGGGATGCAGCCTTGTGCTGCAGCCTACCCAACCCAGCCTTCGCAGGTGCTGGTGTAGCCCCTTGGGATGCTCTTGATTGCTGGGCCACCTCATGTATCTCAAGGTCATGCTTCAAGACTTAGCAGGCCCCAGGAATTATCCAGTCTCCCGTCTGTACTGGGCAGGTGTGTGTGTGTGTGGGGGGGCTTGTTCTGCTCAGTGTATGTGTGTGTGGGGGGCTTGTTCTGCTCAGTGTATGTGTGTGTGGGGGGGTTGTTCTGCTCAGTGTATGTGTGTGTGTGTGTGTGGCTTGTTCTGCTCAGTGTATGTGTGTGTGTCTGGGGGCTTGTTCTGCTC
>NW_021604638.1:9686247-9700479 GCF_004785775.1 Grammomys surdaster | reverse complement strand
GGGGGGGGGTTTGTTCTTATCAGTGTATGTGTGTGTGTGTGGGGGGTTGTTCTGCTCAGTGTATGTGTGTGTGTGTGTGTGGGGGGTTGTTCTACTCAGACTACCTCCTTAAAGCTGTAGTTACTAGTGATTCCTGTCTTTGTCTCCTGAGTCTTGAGCTACTAGAAGGCAGAAGCTACTTACTGGGGCCAGCAAGATAGCTCACTGGGTAAAAGTGCTTGGCCCCCTGAACTGGGTCCTCAAACTTACCATGGAAGAGGAGAACCAACTCCCCAAAGCTGTCCTCTTTATGCATGCACACTAGTGCACACACACACACACACACATACACACAAATGTGTACACACAACAACAAAAAGATAACTAGATATCTGTGTAACTCTGGCCATGTTATTGCTGTGAGTCTGTTTCCTGGTCTCTGAACTGGGATGTGGTGGCATTTAGGGACATCAGCTGCCTCTAGATCACCTCCATGGACTTTTGCGCATGGTGAGAAGGAGTGGGAGTTCCTTGGGAGGGTGACGGACAAGGTGGGGCCGAGCAGCATTTACTGAACACTTGCTACATGCCAGGGGGACACTGGGATTGGACTCAGCACCCACTACTCCCTTTTTAGCACCCACTTTACAGCTAAGCAAACTGAGGTGGTGGCCAGCTATCAGGAGCTGGAATTCATGCCAGGCTCATGTGCAGTCACTTATTCATCCCAGAGAGGCTGGGAGGGGAAACAGAAGACAGCCATTGTCCTGTGAACAGGCTCCCAGGTAGCCCAGGCTGTTCTCACATTCATGAAGTAGCTGAAGGTGTCTTTGAACTTCTGATCCTCTTGTCTTTCCCTCCCCAAGCGCTGTGATTACCACGGCCCATCTGTGCAGTGCTGGGGTTGGAACCCACGGCTCTGTGCGTCACAGGGGAACGCTCTACCCACTGAGCTACACATCCTCACCCTTGCTCTTTTTTTTTTCTTTCTTTTTTCTTTTTCTTTTGAGACATTGTTTTTTTGTGTAGTTCTGACAGGCCTGGAATTCACTACCTAACCGAGGCAGACCTCAAACTCGTGGCAATCCTTCTGCCTCAGTCTCCCAAGTGTTGAGCTCACACAGGCCTATACCCAGTATCTATACCCAGTGCAGGAGAGTCTTAAGTTGGGAGTCTATAAAACAGCAGTTTTCAGCCCGTGGGTCGTAACCCCTACAGGGATCCCATAGCAGATATTTACGCTATGATTCATAACAGTAGCAAAATTACAGTTATGAAGTAGCAACGAAAATAATTTTATGGTTGGGGTCACCACAACATGTATCAAAGGGTCGCAGAGTTAGGAAGGTTGAGAACCACTGCTGTGAAGGGAAAGACTCCGGCTCCCACAGCAGAGACACGATGTCACCACTGTGGACACCCTTTCCTCTCCTCCCAGGCTCACCTTGTCTTAGCGTTCTTGCCAGGGGTCTTATTCTGATGTAGCCTGAGGGGCTGGAAGATTCTGCAGTTTGCTGAGAACGTGTTTCCCACTCAGAGGAGGACCGGGGCCTGACAGCTGGGACCATTTCTTCTCTCCTTGGAAATGCTGGGAGGAGGCAGAGTGTCCTGGGGTGAGGGAGGGAGTTCAGTCACGCCCGGTCAGTCACAGTCATGCAGTCTCTAGTAACCACAAGGATAAGGGTAGTAACAAAGGCTAGCATTTATTGAACACCTACTGTGTGCCAGGCACTGCCCAACAACTTGACACATGAACCCTTTTAATCCTCTCAAATCTTCGAGGTAGGTGCTGTTATGAACCTCATTTGACAGATGAGGAAACTGAGGCCCAGAGAAATGAGGTGACGTGCCCAAGGCCAGGCAGCGGGTCAGTGCCGGAGGCTCCACCACTTGCTGTCTGGGTGTTCCTGAGCAATTCAGTCACTTCTCTGGGGGTGCTTTCCCATCTGACACCTTCAGGACTCCACCTCATAGTTTCTCCAACAGTGCAGTCGGTCTCCGGGTAGCTCTCAGCACACAGTAGGTGCTTAGTAAATGAACAGCCCTTCCTTCATCTTTAATTGGATGCCAGAAAGCCTTGGGGTGGGCGTGGCAGCGGCGCCCTCCTCTGCTTTCTCCTCTCACTGTCCTTTCCCAGCGCTGGGTTTCCCCTCCGCGGTCCTGTCCAACCCCAGATCCGCGCAGGACGGGTTCCCCTCCTTTCTCCTGACATTGGTCATCACCCCGCACCCCTGAGTCCTCCGCAAGCTGCACCCCTGGGAGCGTGTCTCGGAGCGGGGGGCCCTGCGGATCCCCTCCCGTCGGGCCGCGCTGCCGGACTGGGCGGGCTGGGGCTAGGAGGCCGGGGCCTCGTCGTCTCCGCGGTGACCGGCGTAGAGCGCGGCCAGCGGTCGGAAGCGCGGGCCCCAGGCGCGGAGAAAGGCGAAGTCCTGCTCGGAGCCGGTCGAGCCGCTGTGCAGCGAGCTGAGCGAGGCGGCCGGCGAGCCCGCGCCCTCGAACGCGTAGGTCTGGAAGGCGTCGTAGGGAGGCACCGACAGGTCCGCGTCCGCCAGCGCCACCTTGCGGCTGATGAAGTCCCTGAACACCGAGAAGTCCGGCTCGGGGCTCGACGGCCCCCGAGGCAGCGAGTGGCGCTCAGAGGAGGAAGCAGCCTGCGGGGGACTGGCCGTGCCCCCGCCCGGGTCGCCTCCCTTGAGCTCCCCGAAATCGTAGAGGCTCCGCAGCGCTGACATGTCATAAGCCTCGGTGTCCTGCTCGCCGCCGCCCTCGTCGTTGTATTTGATCACGTTGTCCCGCATATCTTCATCCACATCGGAGCTCAGGTGGCTCTTGTGGTGCCGCCTGAGGGTGAGGATCAGCAGAGCCAGCACTGTGGGGGGTGGGGATGGGAGACACAGGGAGTCAGAGTGAGGGCTGATGCCTGGACCCCCTCCATCCCCCAACCTGACGGCTGAGCTTCATCATCCCTGAAGTTGGAGGTTTCTTACAGTGAGAATTAAGCTGACCGCCATGGTAGGTGCTGAGCTATTCATCACAGGAGGTATGCAAGTTGTAGCTAATGGCCAGTGGGACTGGGTTGGGAAGCAGAACCGGGCTAAGGATTTTCACCCGATCTGAGGACCCGAATTAACCTTCGAGTCTCCACCCTCAGTTCTAGGCGCTGTAAGATTGGAGGCACCAGCAGCAAGCAAGATGGATGAAACTCTTCTGTCCCCGCCCTCCTCTGTCCCCCCTGGAAGTCCGTGCTTCCCATTCAGTGTCTCAGGCCAGGACCCTCAGAGTTCTCTCTGTGAGATCTCTGGCCAGGTGACCCTACTCCAGGTCCCCTCACGGGAAGGATTCCATTGGTTCTCAGTGTGACCTCTTCACCAGCAGCAGCTGCAGGGAATTCTTCACAATTGTGGGTCCTCAGTGGGTCCTAGATCTGCCTCTGAGACTTCCCGTTTCTCATCTCAACTAGAGAGGGACAGCCCACCACAGGCCAGGTCCTGCCAAGTTAACTTCAGTAAATATCTGCTGGAACCTGGAAAGTTTCCCTAGCTTGATGTCTGGGATAGAAAAGACACTGGATGTGTGCTTGCTGAATGGGATGAATGAATGAATGGGAAGTTGCCTGGAGACCTGACTGAGGGGGGAGTGAATGAATGACTGACCCTCTGTGCTTCTGTCTTTCTTCATCTGTCTCCAAGACTTCTCCTTTCTCCCCTCCTCCTCCCTCACACTGTATTCTGTCAGGCTCTCCTGGCTTCCCCAGTGTCTCCAGGATCCACTCCTTCATAACATTTCCTCCCTTGGCACTCGCCTGCATGCCCACGGCTTTACCTTCCCTCCGTCAACAACTCCAGCATCTTTGGTCCCTGAAATCCAGGTACATTCAATTTCCTGTCCCCTTGGTTGACAAAGAGAACCTCAAACACCATGCGTTCAAAGTAGAAATAATCTTTCCCTTTCCCACTACCCTGTCTCCGTCCATCAAAGCCCAGAGAATCTGATGGAAAGGGGGCAAGGAGGAATGTAAGAAGAGCTGGAGGACGCGGAGGGGTGCCGGGAAATGTAGGCTCCTAGACTTGCTCTTATACCCACAGCGTCTGTGGAGAGCTCCACCGGATCAAGCCAGTCAATATTCCTGCAAGGATAGGGGAGGGGCCAACAGGCCCCACCCTTAACCCTAAAGCCATTGGCTGATTGGTGGAAGCTGAGAGGAGTCATTTTTTTCTTCAGGGGTGTGGTCACTGGTGGGTTGACCACGCTCCAGTGTATGGCCACACTCCCAAGCAGTTGCAGGCAGCGCTAATGGGACTCTATGAGTTATTATAAAGAAGACACAAAGAGGACCTGAGGGTGGGAAGGATACACGTAGGGGAAGATCTGGGGGTCTGTAGGTGGGCACAATCAAGATTCATTGTATATAAGTATGAAATAAATAATAATTTTAAATTTCATTTTATTTTGTGTGTATGTGTATTTTTGCCTGCTTGTATGTCTCTGTACGACATGTGTGCTCAATGCCCATGGAGGCCAGAAGAGGAGTTATATCCCCTGCAACTGGAGCTACAGACGGTTGTGAGCGGTTTTGTGTGTGCTGGGAATTGAACTTGGGTCCTCTGGAAGAGCAGCCAGTGTTCTTAACTGCCAAGCCCAAGAATGAATTAAAGGAAAAAACAAAACAAAACAAAACACCTTTGTTCAGTGATAAATCCTATTGTGGAAACAGCCTAGCGCCTGAGAGGGATTTCCTGGATGGATGGATGGATGGATGGATGGATGGATGGATAGAGAGACACATGCCAAGCATCATGGCAGCAACTAGACGTTTCTTGCTGCTCCAGACAGATCCAACCAGTTCTGTGCGTAGAGCCAGTTGTGAGGGCTACAGCACACGGTAGGAGCTCATTGTGACCTAACATGGTAGCTTACAGCGGAGAAGGACATGGGGGCTGGGGACATGCCCCGAGGGAGAGCTGGAGGGAAGGAGGGTGTCAAGAGAGATGTAGAGAAGATACATGGAGCTGGAGACCCGGAACTGTGGAGGGGACGCCCACGAGAGCAGATGGTAGGGACGGCGGGCGGCGGGGCGGGCGACAGATGTGCCAGACCTGATCAGCGATTCCGCCCGTCACCTTTAGAGCACTGATGTGCACTTTCTTCGTTTGTGGGCAATTAGGCAGAAATTTGTTTGCACTGCCTTGGAAAATGAAACCGCTGTAAAGTGCACCCTCTGGAAAAAAGGGTTTCTGAGCTGTGGACTGGTGGGAAGGGAGGGGCTGTACTCCTGGCTGGGCGGAGTCTGCCTGGGGCCCCTGCGGGGATCTGAAGGGGTGTAGCAGGTCACTGGAGGATGGGTGGCACAAAGCGGGTGTGTGTGTGTGTCATTTCGTAGGGGACTGGGCAGGGCTAGTGAGCGTGGTCCCAAGAGAACCCCTAGCTCTGGCTGTTCTGTCTACAGTCTTGGGTGGCTGTGGCAGCAGCCAAAGGCTGTTCACATCTCTTCCCACCAAGGACACTGGAGTTCAAATGGTGTCTGGTACCATTGTTCCCAATGTCTTAAGACATTCTTCCAGGAGTCCTAAGTTGTTGTCCCCAGTTTTATTTCATGGCAGGTGACAGAGTTAGAGGTGGAGACACAGACTAAGGAGACCTAATTTCATGTCAGGAGACTGTCTGGGTCATCTTAGCTAAGCCACTTAACCTCTGTGAGCCTCAGTTTCTTCATCTGAGAAAGGGGTTGATATACTTGGTCATACAGCCACACAGCCACGCTTCTCTTTATGGAGAACAACAATTTTAAAAAGGGCAATAGACAAGAGAATTTAAAAAATATGCTTGGTGTGTTCCCCCCACCCCCGTATCAGGTCTCAATGATGACTTTTAACTTTGAATACTCTTGTCTCTACTTCTAGGGTGTCGGGATCACAACCCTACACCATCACACCAAGTTTATGCAGTACTGAGGGTTGAACCTAGGGTTTCATGTGTGCTGGGTAAGCACTCTACCCATTAGGCCATACCTCCAGCTCCAAATTTCTTTTTAAGGGGTATCATTCTATATAGTCCAGGCTAGCCTGGAATTTACTACATAGCCCAGGCTAGCCTCTCACTTGCAACAACCCTCCTGCCTCAGCTTTCTAAGTGCTGAGATTACAGGAATGAGCCACCAGCCCAGGCTATAAGTATGGTTTTAAACTCTGAAGTCTTGGGCTGTGTGGGGCACTGCATAAACTGTCCCAAACGGGCCACCATCCTCACTTCAGAGACTTTCCACAGGAAATGCAGGTAGAGGTTAGAGTTGTATCTAGCCAGCCCATCTGTATGTAGGAGAAACTGAGGCTCCTCTCCCAGGGTGTGGTCTATCCAGGCAGGATATCAAGGTCTAGTCATGGGGCGGGGTGGGGGGTAGGGCTCTTGGACTCACCGACCAGGATGAGGACACAGACCAACAGAGCAATGAGTGCGCCGGGGCTGAGGGAGGCAGCCATGACAAAGGCGGTGGTGTTGCAGGACTGGATGGTACCGGAGCTGTCGCAGCCGCAGATGCGGATGGTGAGGGTGCCCGTGCTGCTGAGGGTGGGAGGCCCGCTGTCCACGACGAGGATGGGCAGGAGGAACACATCCTGCTCTTGCCGGTTGAAGCCCACATGCTGTGTGTGCACGGCAGCTGTGTTATCTGCTCCGGAGAAGGACAGTGTGTGACTTGAGGCTGGGGTCAGAGCCTGGTCCAGCCACATCCTGATCCCACCTTGAGACTGGCCTCTTCCCACCCCAAACTGATGCCTCTCCAAGGATACACACATCTGTCTCCTTGTCTCTCCAACTTCTGCCTCAGCTGCTGAAGATCCTGTAGCTCACAGAGCCCACGGGTGGGTGTCCTCAGCCGTCCCTGCACTGGGCTCCCAGCTGCCTTAAATGTGTTTTCAGCAATCCTAAGATTTCTTTGCGCCCAGCTGTGCCAAGGTACTGTCCCCAGCTAATCCCAGATTTCATCCCCTGCTGGACCAATGTCCCGGCTGTGGCTATGGCAATTTTTTTCCCCATTGATCTCAACAGCTTGCTTTGTTCCAGAGTCTACTCCCATTTCCAATACACTCTGCCTTGGGGAGTCCTGTGGTCCTTGGTTGTGGTTTGCTGGACCTTGACAAATCCAAGGTCATCAGAGGTGGCTGGAAACACTGGCTGGCGTGTGCCTGTGGCTGAGGGGTCTTCCTGCCCTCCATGTTAGTTAGAAGTTCTGGAGCTCAGGGGTGTCTCACTAAGAAGCTGAGCTTCCGGGGTAGGGATGCAGCCATCATGGCCGTATGAAGAGACCCAAAGCATCAGACCTTTTCTTTGTAAGGTTTTCCTTTGTGCCTAGGCAGTCAGAGAGAGGGGCAATGGTGGCTATTATCCAACCTCAGTCCGCTGCAGACCAGGCAAAACCCAGAGAGCTGGCCTGGCAGCATAGGCTGAGCCACAGATCACATCTGCTTCCTCTCCTCCTCTTACCTCCTCCACATCTGTCAGGAAGCATTGACCATTGCCTTCTGGGGGCACCCCTCAGTCCTGCACAGTGTGGGGACCTGAAGGGCTCAGAGTCCCAGGATGGATGCTCCGTCTCTGCTGCTGCTCCTCTGCCTGCCTGCCAGACTCAGTTCTCCTTACCCTGGCTGTCAGTGTGGGTTCTCACCTGAGACCTTGGGAGCCCAGATTCCCTTCCCAGCTTTGTAGATGGGACCCAGGGAGCTCTCAAGGAAACTTATGTCTGTGTGGAGAGGCCAACAAGATCTTCCTGGTGCTGGTTTGTAAGGAAATCCTAGCCCAGGACGAAGCCTGTCTCTCCCCTGACACCCTTCTCGATAGTCCCAGATTCCCAACAGTTTTCCAGTTCCGGTCTTCCTCACTATGGACACAAGATGAGGAAGGAGCCCTTGGAAAGACTGACCCATGACCTTGGACACACGGAGGTGAGTGGAGATCAGATGTGACAGGCTGGCCCATGAGGTGACGGAAAAACAAGGTTCAGTGTCTTACTGAGCCCACCATTACACACGTTTCAACATATCCATGCAAATGTTGGCAACTCTGTGTGCCCAGGGAACTAGCTCCCTCTGTCCTCACGGGCCTCATCAGCAAACAGAGCCAGGGTCTCACCTAGCAGAGAAGATGGAATAGGATAGCTCCCAGCACACAGAAGGTCCTCATAAATGCTGGTTAATAGTTCTCCCACGTGCGGCACCCCACACCTGCTCCCTGTCTGGATGTCTCTGCCTTGCTTCTGTGAGTCCCTGCTCTCTAGGACACCCTCTCTGCCTTCTTGCCTGGGCAAATTTCTCATCCGTCACGTTCCAGCTAGATATTACCTCTGCTCCATGGCCTCCTTTCTCTACTTCTCTGGGAAGAAGGGGATTTATGGCTGCCATGCCCTACTGTGATGACTGGGGTCCATGCAAGGTGCCTGTTTCTCCATCACGGGCCAGCTGGAGCCTGGCCCTGTGCCAGTCTCAAGGAACACAGTTGGAAGGGACCACAGCTCTTGGGCTAAGTGGCTGACATGGGTCAGCATCTTGAAAACAGCTCTGGCTTGTTTTCTGGGGCCTTCTGTTAAAGGTTGAGGCAGCCCAGGCTAAGAAAATACTACTTCCTGCCAGAGAAGGCTCAAGTGGAGGGGGAAAGAAGGGAAGGGGGCGTGGGGTGAGGCTGCATCAGTACCGCTAGATGCTTCTTGTACATCAGCCTGTGGGCGTTTGAAACGCACTGTCATATTAGCTCTCCTAACCATGGTTGAGCAGGGTTTCCCTTCTGTGTGTGTGGAAACTGAGGCTCAGCAAAAAGTGACCTGTGTGACTGGCAATGCTGGCTCAGCAGTCTGAAGAGGCTCACACTGAGCCTGGTGACCTGAGCCCCATCTGTAGGACCCATGTGATGGAAGGATAGAATCAACTCATACAAGTTATCCTGTTGCATGTATCCCCACCCTGGACCCCAAATAAATACATGTAATTTGAAAAACTTTTACAGAAGTGACGATGGGGCTGGAGAGATGGCCCAGCTGTTAAGAGCACATATATTGCTCTTGTAGAGGACAGGAGGTCCAGGCACCCGTATGAGGTAGCTCACAACTGCCTGTAACTCCAGCTCCAGGGGATCTCACACCTCTGGTCTCCACCAGCACTTGCACTTATGTGTGCATGTGTGCACTCTCACTCACACGCATGCACACACATGCACACAAATACGCATGCACATAGACTTTAAAAAAAAAGTAATGACTAGTTTCTTCATCATCCATCCATCCATCCGTCTGTCTGTCCATCCACCCATCTTTCATCGATTCGTTCATCCACTATCACCCATCTACAGACCCATCCATCAATTCATCCACCCTCCATCATCCCTCTGTAGATCTATCTTCCCATCCAGTCTCTCGCTGTCATGGAGACACACCTTTTCAGCATCCACCCAGCCTCCGTCAATCTACCGTCTACCATTCACCCACGGATCCGTCTGTCCATCCATTCTCTAGCCGTCACCTGCCCATCCATCGACTTCCCGTCATCCATCCACTCATACACACATACATCACCCTCCATCCGTACATGTATGTACCCCTCCATTTTCCAGCCTTGTAGCATCCATCCTGTTATTCTCCATCTACTCCCCATCTCCCATCCGTCTGTCACCTGTCTGCCCTCCAGCACTCACCCACCCACCGTTCATTAACACACCCATCCTCTATATCCCGTCTGTCCATCTGTTCTTCATTCTTTCCTGTCCACCCATCCACGCATCCTCTATCGACCCACTTATCCCTCGCCCATGCTTGTGTCCTCCTTCCCCCTACCACTCTGGACTCATTCATTCACCTTCCTTCTCTTCCTGTCTACCAACCCATTTCCCTCCCTCCCTCCCTCCTTCCCTCCCTCCCTCCCTCCCTTCCTCCCTCCCTCCCTCCCTTCATCTCCTTCCTCCCTCTCTCTCTTCCTTTGGAAGCTCTTCATTAGCTGCTGCCTGCTGACTGCTGGGGGAAAACAATGGAGAGCTAAATCAGCTGTTGCCTGGATCAGAGCTCAGATTCTAATGTGAAGAACAAACACCACTTGAAGGAGCCCACAGCGCTGTCTAGGACTACAAACCATGGGAGCGCTAGGAAGGGCCAGTGCGGGAAGACTGATTAACAGGGCCAGACGCTGCCCAGGAGATCAGGGAGACATGATGGGCAAGTCCAGGAAATGAGCATGGCCACTGAGGTTGGGGCACAGCCTGTGGCGGGAGGGAGACAGAAGCCTATCCTGGGAAGTTTAGTGGGACAGTTTTTGTAAGGAACTTGTGCTATTTTCTGAAAAGTGACAGGAGGCCATTGATTCATGGGCTTTAAACCAAGTAGTGACCCAGTGATACATCACCCATACATTCCACAGCAAATCTGAACTGAGCACTGTCTATCTGTCAGGATTATTCTAGCCCCCAGAGACATGGTTGTGAATAAGATAGTCGTAGTTTCTATCCTGGCTTGAACCTGCCCGGTAGCCAAGGACACTTATAAAAGAAAATATGGGCATTGACATGGGCTACAGGTCGGAAGCGCTGGTGTGTTTTGTGTGAGACAATAGCAGCACAGAGAAGTAGACAGATTTGAGAAATGAGTGCCTGGCCCCAGCCCAGCCTCCAATTGCCAAGCAAGACAGAGATGCTGTCTCAGAGATGCTGTCTCCCACTATGCAGCCAGATGTTCTGAACGCCCAGGGCCCTGCCACACACCACCCAGTGGAAGGGGATTCCTTGGGTATCATTCTGACCCCATTCAGGCTGCCTTCCTCTGGGAATCCACTGACCACTCCCCGGCCTGCCCCACCCTTCTATGTGGGACCCGCGCCCGGGAGCAGCATCCATCCATCTGGCCCGACATCCATCAGCGTCAATCCCTGGCTGCAAAGGCAATATTTATAAATCACATTTCCAAACTGGCTACACATTTGTACAAAGAAGCAGATGGGTTGGGGTAGCCGCTTGCCACCTAAGATATTTGTGCGGCGAGGAGGTGGGGGTTGGCACATGGAAGGGGCTGAAGGACTGGAGGGAAAGACCTTCCATGGCTGCTCTAACCTCAGCAGGCTAAGGGTGCTCTTTCCCCAAAGCTTACACTAGAGAGTCACCCAAAAAGGGAGCTCAGGAGGCCCCCAAACTAGGAAAAACAGCGGGGGAGGGGTAGAATCCCAGGCTCTGGGGTTGGGGAGACCCTTGAACTTGGAGAGGCAGGAACAGGGCTGACAGAGTTCCCGGGCACTAGCTCAGGATACCAAGGGAGGGATGTGTGGGCTGAGTTGTATTGGTTATTGAATTTCTTCCAAAAAGATTTAAATAGCCGTGGCTCTGAGCCCTGGCTCCTCCCACAGCCTAAGCCTTTCTCATAGCCATGCCCCGCCCTCAGGGGAGGGGCTAATGCCAGACACAGCGGGGGCTCCAGGGTCGGGTCTAGCTGTGGTCATTGTCCTTTGGGAATCAATTGTCAGAGTAGAGGCACTGGCTGGTAAAGGCTCTTAATATGGCTCCGGGGACTACAGATATGTTTGGCCTCAGAGACCTTAAGGCTTCTCCGTGTAGGGGGCAGAGTCTGAAACTGCTCCAGAATCAGATGATCGACATGGTCTGCCCATCCCACGCCCCCACCCCCAACCCCCGCCCCCCAGGCCTCTTGACTGACGGCTTTCCATCCTGTTCTCCGTTTGTTTGAAACTTTCTGCCACCAGACTGTTGCCACTGTGGTTATCCGCTTGGCTCCCTCCCGGGGTGCTTTTAGTCTTTATTTATTCGTGTGCATGTGAATATCCGTGTGTGCAATGTATAATTGTGTGAGCACACACGTGCGGTGTACTGTGTGTGAGAGGCCAGAGGTCAACGGCGGGTGTCTTCCTCTGTCATTTTCCGTCTTAATTTTTGAGACAGGGTCTTGTTGAACTAGAACTCACTGATTAACCTAGGCTGGCTGGCGGCAAGCCCCCAGTATCCCCCCTGTCCTTACCTCTCACTGACAGGGTTTTAACAGATACATGCTACTGTGCCCAGCTTACCCGGGTGCTAGGGATTTGAACTCAGGTCCTCAGGTTTGCATGGCAGGCACTTTACCCGCTGAGCCATCTCCCCACCCATTTCACTGCCTACTCACTGAGGATCCCTCCAAGGAGGCCCTCCCAGACTACCTTTCAGTTTCAGCTTCATGCTGCAAGTTTTGCTGAACACCTACAAGGTGCCAGCCCTGCTCTGGGCACCCAAAGGCTGACGATGAGCAGAACAGGGCCCAGGCTCTTGAGCAACAAGGCTGTGTTATTCCTCCTCCCTGGACACTCATTATGCCAGATGTATTATTGATTTGTTTAACGTCTGTCTCGCTTCAATAGAATATGAAACCCACAGGGGTGAGGATTCTCTCCCTCCTGTCATTGAATTCCCAGGGCCCAGAGCAGAGCCCGCCTCACAGGCATTGTGTCTTAATGGAACTTAGGAGACTAAAGTAGAAAGGGGGAGTGTAAGGTCTGCAGTGTACCCCAGTAACCCTCTTCCCTCTGTGGTGACTGACTACTGTATTTACCCCTCTTTCAGACAATGAAACTCAGGGTTAGAGACGGACAGATAGTTGCCAGGAAGTCATGGAGCGTCTGTCCCTGAGCCTGGGGTGCTTCCTGGGGTCCCCACTCCTGTCCATCCTCATCAGCCTCCCTCAGCTCTGTTTTTAAAGTTCCAGTGTCAATTTCATGGGGACCTCAGGCATGGGGGCTACAGAGTGGAGTATCATGGAGTACTCAGACCAGACAGGTGGGCAGTTTGCTTTTGCAGAGGGGACTAAGGGAACATCTATATTATACAGAGACTCATGTGTGTATGTATGTGTGTGTGTGCTCATATGCCTGTGTGTACCCTGAGTGTGGGTATGACACTCCTACGTGTACATGTGAACTGAACCCAACTGGTTCAGTAGGCATAGACTTTGGAGGACCTGCAGAACTCTGGGACAGGCCTTTTCCTTCTAAGACAATTACAAGAGGGATCACCGCCCTCCGCTGTGGACGTGAGGATGCCACAAGGGACTTCAGTTGGGGACACATTTGAACCATCGGTCGGGGTATGTGTTCAATGCTGCCTTCCTCTGTCACTTGGATTGGGGACTGTTCTCTACTGTCCACCAACTGCTCCTCTGGATGCTCTTCCAGGATCTTTCCAACTGCTATTGCCTACCCTTTGTGTGTGTCTCCTCAGTCTGAAAATTCATGCCCCGTTTCCTTAGGGCCAGTGGCTAGGTGTCAGCCCTGGTCTGGTTCATGCGCTGTGACATGACCCAGCTCTGATTCTCTGGGAGTCTTAGTTTCTACACGGAGACCAGAGGAGGAAGACAATGAGCCAGCCCTCTCCCTCACACGCCCTGAGAATGGTGGCTCCCTGGAGGCTCACCTTCGATGTCTAGCAGAGAGAAATGGGGGTTGCTGGGCTCTTCAGGTACCAGGCGGAAATAGAAGCGGTGGCCGCCCTGGGGTTCATCTCTGTCCACCACACTGATGGTTTGGATGAGCTGTAGGGTGAGGAGAAGCAGGGTACACGATGAGGTGAAGTGGGGGCTCTCTCGTGGCAGCACCTCTGGTCCCCAGTGCCCATGGGTACCTGGCCTGGCTTGGCATCTTCACACACAGCTGCCTCGTAGGGTGTAGCCAGCTCTGGGGGATTGTCGTTCACATCCAGGATTCGGATCCGTAGGGATGCCCGAGATAGCTGAGCATGATTGTCTGCAGGAAGAGCGGGTGGAGAACGAGAGCTTCAGGGGTGAGACCAGACGACCCACGTACTGCTAGGAGGTTAGAGAGTGAGACCACACCGACAGACACTGTGGGTTATCCACACGGGCACAAGGGCCAGGGCTGGGGACACAATCTCCTAAACACCCCCACTCTCCGCCATCCTCATATCCACCATTCCCGTCTCATTCATTTCTCTGCCACGTCCATCCCCACCACACCCTCTCCTATCTCCATGACCGACTGGGCTCTTGCCGTTCCCTCTCCGCCATCACGGTCACCATCTTTACCATTCTCCTCTCTATCTCCACCACAGTCTTCACCAGATCCACCTTCCCAGTCTTCATCAATATTAGCATCAAGTGCACTGCCAAGGCCACCGTAACCTCCTTGGCCACACACAACAGTGCCACCCATCACCATCACCCATCCATTACCAACACCATCACCAACACCATCACCAACACCTCATCCATCATCACAATCACCATCACCATCA
>NW_021604638.1:9672190-9686237 GCF_004785775.1 Grammomys surdaster | reverse complement strand
TCACCATCACCCATCACCAACACCCCACTCATTACCATCACCAACACCGACACCGACACCAACACCAACACCTCATCCATCATCACCATCACCACCACCAGCACCAGCACCAGCACCCCATCCATCATCACCATCACCAACACTGATCACCAATACCATCACCAACACTGTCACCACCAGGAGCACCATCATAATCTGCATCATTACAATTTTTACTGCTGCCACCATCACTGCTACTAAGCCATCGCCATGACGACCATCAACACTGTCTTCCCCAACCCTAGTACGTAACGCACAGAAGCACCCTCGCCACTGCTACCATCATCCCCGCAGATCACCGGCACCACCTCCGTTAGCTCCACCCTCATCATCCCCGTCACCCTCACGGCCGCCGCCCCTCACCACCACCAGCATTATCCTAACCTCTTTCAACTCTTGTACTAGCACCATTGTCATCGTAGCCATGGCCACCACTAGTCAGTTATCACTACTGCCTCCTCCACCATAATCACCAGCGGTACTTTCAGATATGCCCCTGCCTCCAACACTGTGCCACCCCCACCACTGTCTGCCCTGCCCCCTAGAGGTTACTGAATGCTCCCAGAGCACACATGAGCATTTCAGCTGCCCTTGTGGGTCCTGTGGGTTACTACAGTTCATGTTCCCACACTGCAAAAAAACTAAAACATGTGGGTGTGTTTAGACCGTGGGTCAGCTGGTGACTGAACCCCCAAACTACTGCTCTCAGCACACCTAATCCTTCAAGGGCCAGAGGAGTCCAAGAAGGCAAATTTGGCCAGCGAAGCAGGATCCATAAACTCAAGGCACTGTCTACGTAGCTCTGGGTCTCCAGCATAAGGCGTAGAATAGCTGCCCTCACAGCTGGGCAAATGACTGAAACCAGAAGGGATTGTGAAGAGGCCTGGATTCCAGGCATGGCTAAAACCAACCCTGACCTAGAACTTGGGCTTGGGCAAGACCCTGATTTCAGTTTCTATCCCTGGAAAGTGCTGAACATGAGATGCCGGTTAAGACGGAGCCCACCTCTGCCACATAGGGGCTTTGTGATCTCAGCTGAGTGTCTTCTCTGAGCTTCAGTTTTCTCACTTGCTTGCAGAACAGATCGGTTAAGGGTTAATGTCTCTCAAATGCTTGGAACTGTGTCCCCAGCACAGAAGACTGGTACACAGGTATCTAGCAAGGAGTCTGACACCAGAGAATTGGGTGCCTCAGCCTGGCCTCTTGGATCAGTTCCCTGACCTCTGGTCCCCTAGCTTCCCTCCCAGAGTGCCTTGCCACTTTAACCTCAGCTAGCACACTCACTACTGACCTCGTCTATCTGCCCCTCCCTGCAGGTGCATCCCCCAGGACAGGAAATGGCACCCCACTTTCAAGAAGATGCTTGGGTAACGGGAGTCTCCAGTTGGTTTGCAGGGAGCTATTTTGGGGGCAGTCTGGGAATTCCCAGGCAGCCGTGCACCCCATGTTTGGGTTGGGGGAAGAGGACCCATCTGCTGCCTCCTCTGAACTCAGAGGCTGCTGGATGCTGACTGCAGCTACTGGAGAGCTGAGAGAACTGGAGGTGGGAAGGGCAGGTGAGCCACCTCTGGGGAGCCAGGAGGGGGGGAGGAGGAGGAGGAGGGTTGGGAGGAGGAAGAGGAGGACGAGGAGGAGGAGGAGGCCCTTCGTTAGCACTGCTGACCCCTCTCTGGAGTTATCTCCTCAGTTTACCCAGATCTGCCACCTCAGCAATTAGAGGGGTTCTTCTGGGACCGAGGGAGGGGAATCGTGACTGGGGATGCTGGAGTGAGCTGTTATTTTTAAGAGCACATTGCCAGAGAACCTCCACAGACAGATGGGGTACTTCTAAAAAACAGGAGGACGGGGAAGCAGGCAGTTGTCTGTCTGTCAGCTGATCACAGGGCTAGTGAAGGCCCGAGCGTCCTCCCTGGCAGCCTGCCTCTGTAGTAGGGGTGTGGGGCTACAGGAGAGGTGGAGAAGAACTGGACGCTTGACAGCACTCTCATGAAGGGCAGTCACCCTCTACCCATGTTCTATTACCGGGAGACCCTGTTGTCACACCATTGCTGTGTCACACCTGGGCCTTCCTGGTCTCCCTTCCAACATGTCCTACATGGGTCACCACTTCCTGAATCTGTTTGCCTGAGTAAGGGTCTCAGATCTAAGAGCTGGACATCTGCGGGCACCAATTAAGAGGTGTGCCTCCAAGTTGCCCAAGGTTGTAGTGTTTGCCCCAAGAATTCGGGGCTGGCCTGGACTTACCATTGCTCCTGACTGCCCCTGTGCCCTCAACATTAGGCAATGCTTCTTATCCTCAGAACATCACCTGGGAAACCTTAAAAAAATACTAGTGTTGGGCTAGAGAGATGGCTCAGTGGTTAAGAGCACTGACTGCTCTTCCAGAGGTCCTGAGTTCAATTCCCAGCAACCACATGATGGCTGACAACCATCTGTAATGGGATCTGATACCCTCTTCTGGTGTGTCTGAAGACAGCTATGGTGTACTCATATACATAAAATAAATAAATCTTTAAAAAAATTTACCAGTGTTGAAGGCTGGGTTGTCCAGGGAAGTTCGTCACACACCCAGCTTACAAATGTTGTCTTGGGGTGATTGGCAGACCTCTGGTACCTTCCTGCCTTGCCTGGTTGGGATATGTCCCTCATAATCACTAATGACAGTGAGACCCACCTTCCAGGGGTCTGTCACAGCACCAAGCATTGCTGAACCTTGATCCACGTTCAGTTTACAGCATTTTCTCCTGTCTGTGACCTCACATGGGTCTCCACGCAGATCAGGAAAAGGTGATGTCAAACCTATTTTGTGGATGGGAAACTGAGGGGGTGGGGGGACAGGGACATCCCTGGAGTTGTCCCTGAGCCTCTGAACTCTAAGTGTGTGGTCCAGACACAATGCCTGGCCCTCCTCCTGCCCCGGTCTTTGTCAATCCAGTGGCAGCTGCAAAGATGCTGGGCACAGGAGACCTCACCCAGTGCCCGGCGGCAGGTGCCCCCTCCAGGGGCCAGGTCTCCCCCTCTGGCCCTCTCCCCTTGCCATCTCAGTTCAGCTGACTGACATGCAAATTAGTTTAATTATTTCTTCTTCTAAAATAAATTATATTTTGCAGTAGCTGCAATATGTTGTGTCAGGCAAAATTACATTCAATATTTTTAAACTAATTGATGCAGCCTTGAGGAAGGCTGATTGACAGCCCAGAGCTGAGCAGGCCTGCAGCCCTAACCGATTCCTAAATTAAAATTAAACGTGCTCTGGCCTGGTGCTTCCTTCGTCTGTTGGCTCACAGAGCATCTGGGGAGGTGGCAGGTGGAGCCCCAGGGGTTGGAAGAGGCTGGGAAGGAAGGCTCTGGGCTCATAAAGAGAGTGGAGTTAGGGCCAGGAAGCCGCGGGGCTGGTCTCTCACCTTCCTGGTGCCCGGAGGTTCCCGAAGCACAGTGGCTGGGGTGAGATTGGGCATTTGGAACAGAGGCTTGTGGGTTTTGCTGACGACTGTGGAATGGGAGTCTCCTTTGTATCAAGAACGCAGGAATGAACAAGAACAACATGGTCCTTTGGTCTAGAAGTAGAGACAGACAGCCCTCCAGACTGTGTAATAAGAATTGAAACGCTCAGGAGCTGAGAGACCTGCCCTGGTGGGTGCGGAGACCTTTTCCATGGAGCAAGTGACAGCTCTACTCGGATCTGACTGGGAAATAACCAGAGGAAAGGGATGAAGAGGGAAAGATTGCTTTGCGGAGAGGGGTTGGCATGTGCAAAGGCCCTGGGGTCAAAGTGTGGGCACACTTCAGATCTCTTCCAAGGAAGACCCTAGCTTCTGGCAGGGTCACTCCCAGGGCATCTAGACCCAAATGAGCAGGAAGCAGAGATGGGTGGGGTCCGTGGGAAGGGAAGAGGACATGGGTCATGGCCTAGCGACCAGAAGGAATGTGCTATCTTTCCCAGAGAAAGGCAGCAGACACATAACAAGCTACCATCAAGGTGGCTTCCCCACATCATCCTGTCAACTGTGGGATGCATTGCTGCTTTGCAGATGAGAAAAGGTCTCAGAGAGCTGAGGCAGCTTCCCACTCGAGCTCTCACTAGAATGATAGATAGAGTAGGGTCAGGAGAAGGGAGCCCGGCTTTAAAGGGAGCATCTCCAACTGAGTCAACACCTCAGCTGCCAGAACTCTTCAGCTCCTCCAGGCAGCTCTCCGTGACTGCACTCAGCCCAAGTCCTGAACTTTCTCCCACAAGATCTCATGGCTTGGGTTAGATGGCTAGCTCCTCCCTGGCCTTGGCCTTCTTCCATTCTTCCTTCTGCCCTCTGCTCTGGGTCTGCCCTTCAGCTCTGTCCTGATGGCTTGGTCCTTATTAATGTTTCCCTCACCACCACAGAGACCAGGATCACTTGCTGTCATGGCTTTTCCCAGCTGCCTGGTACCTGTGTTGTTTTCTAAAACTTTGTGTGTGCGTGTGTGTGCACACATGCACACGTGTGTTCATGTGTGTTTGTGTAAGTGTGGGTATATGCGTGACTGTTTACATGGAGGCCAAGTAACAACCTCAGGTGTCATTCCCAGGAATGCCGTGTGTGTGTGTGTGTGTGTGTGTGTGTGTACGTGTGAGTTTACGTGGAGGATGGAGAACCACCTCTGGTGTCATCCTCAGGAATGCCGTTTACCTCCTCCTTTGAGACAGAATCTCTCACCAGGATGTGATGCCTAGGCTATCCCCATTAGCCAGGGAATCCCAGGGATTCTCCTGTCTTTTCCTCCTCAGCTCTGAGATTACAGGATTTCCCACCATGCTTAGCACTTTCATATGGCTTCCAGGGATTGGATTCAGGTCTTTGTGCTTGCGAAGCAAGCGTTTTACAGAGCCCACGTCTTATTTTTTCTGGTCTTATTCATGCCCCGTTTAAGGAGATGTGTTGGTGAACACTGCACACATGGTGTATAGTAGGTTCTTAATTAACTGTGCAGTGAGGGACCTTCCCTGTCTATGGCACGCAAGCCTCTGCCCTATGTTTGGGACAGACTCTGAGAAGGGCCCTGGGGAGATGTAGCCGCACCCCCCAAGGACCCATGACACGTCAGCAAAATCAGTGGGAGATGGAGGAGCCCAGAGAGGAGTGAGGTGGGACTCTGAGAGTGGAGAGTTGGGGGAGCAAGCCAGAAGAACGACCATCTATGCACCCACTTCCTGTAGCAGGCAGGGGAGTGGAGTGCAGGGCCCCTCTCCCTGAGAGCCCCCAGCTCAGCTCCCCCTCCTCCCTCCTCCCCAGGGAATTAGATTGCATCCCAACCTTAGGTTCTGATTAGAGCCAGCCAGCTGGGCAGAAAGATTGATCTTCCCAATTACCCACGGCCCAGGCAGGCGTGGGAGGAGGAGGGTGGAGAGCAGAGACAGATCCAGAGGGTGTGGGGACAGCCCCAAGGAGCCTCCTGGGACTTCCTGCCCTGTCCCCATGCCCCGTTTGTGGGAACAGGAGACTCGGGCGCCTTCTCTGTCCCTCTCAAGGACTTCTGTGATCTGCTTTGCTCCAGTGTGTGGAGAGTAGGCTCTGTCTTTGTTGCGGGCTTGGCTCCTCCAAGAGTGGACAGACTTTGGGTGAAAGAGGGGCCTTGAACACAGTATCTCTGGGATCTGGAGCCTTGGAGAAGTTTCCTTCCCTCGGGGCAGAGGGGGCTATCCTATTGAGACTCTGTAGACATCACAATCTCTGGCCCTGTTGGTCTCTGCCAAGTACTAAGGCTTCTGAAAGTGTCACTCAGCACGCAAGAGCTCAGCCATGGTTTGCATACCTCTGAGAAGAGGGAGTCAGCGTCTCTCAAAGCAGCCCTTCCCTGAGTCTTTTCCCAGAGGGTCTGCCCGGTGTGCATGCCCACCAGCCCTGTCTTGACACCCACATGGACTTAGAACGAGCTATCTTGCTATTTCCAGTTCTGCAGGCCGAGGAAACCACGAACACCCCACATCTGATCACAGCATTCTTCAGCCTGAAGACCTGTGCTAGCTCCCCATCACCCCAGCTTCTGGCTCCACAGGGGACACTCCAGACCCTTCCTGTGCAGGCTAGCAGACATCTGCAGGCCTCCTCAGCCCCCTGCTCTAGCCATCGGCATCTCTCTGTTCTCAGAGGGGTCTCTAAGCCTCCCAGCTTTGGCTTACAGGAAGAGAAAAATCCCAGCTCTTAAAAAAACCTTCCTTGGGCTGGAGGGATGGCTCAGCGGTTAAGAGCACTGACTGCTCTTCCAGAGGTCCTGAGTTCAATTCCTAGCAACCTCATGGTGGCTCACAACCATCTATAATGAGATCTGGTGCCCTCTTCTGGCCTGGCCTGCAGGCATGTGTGCAGACAGAATGCTGTATAATAATAATAAATAATAAATAAATAAATAAATAAATCTATCTTAAAAAAAAAAACTTTCTCTCCCAGAGACACACCTTGGAATCCTCTGTTTCTGTCCCTCAATGGTGAGCTAGTCCCTCCCAAAGCCCCTAGATTTCACTCTAGGCTCCCCTGTCCCCTCCCCTGCCTCCTTCACTGTCCCCTCCCCTGCCCTCTCCCCCACCCTCTCCCCTGACCTCCTGGGAATTCAGGGAAGCCACTGTCTATCTTGTTCAACAGGAGATCCTCATGAGGTATTAAACAAGCAGCCCCGGGTGTGTGTGTGTGTGGAATTTTTGTTTTATACATGACACTAACCAATGCCTTTGAATAAACAGAGGCCACCACAGTCACCTGCTGTTTCTGTCCCTTCTGCCCTCCAACAGGGCAAGGAGTTACAGCCAACTTAAAGAAGGGAGGACAAGGCAGGCAGAGATGGCAGCCACAGGACCACACAAAGGGAACCTTTCTCATTGTCCCATGCTCCTGAGTGCATGTGACCAGGCCCAGGGTGACCATTGTGGGCTGCTTCCAACAGACCTAGGCAACTCCTTGTCATGGCCACTCAGCCACCTTCCTTGCTGGCCAGCTGTGAGCTGGTGACCCTGGTGGAGCCTGCTATGTCCATGCTATGTCCCCTCACGTCCAACCACTCTACCCCATCCTTGACTCTCCAAGTCCCCCCTCCCCCCGCAGGACTATTCCTTTACAACTGCCCTTTCCACCGAAGGATCCAGACACAAATTGTACTTTAAATTCAATATTGGTCATTAATATTTCATGATTACAAAACGTTAAAGATAATGTCAGTGGAAGGCGCGTCTGCATGGGTAGGATGGATGACTCAGAGGTTCGGGAGAGAAGAGCCAGCATACTAAGTGGGCCCAAGCCTTTGAGGTAATCCAGTGTGACAGGCGGCTGCTCTGGCTGAGGGCGACATCCTCTGAGGGGCTCACAGGGCGCTGCAGCGTGTATAAATATTTCCCCTCTGATCCTTGTCACCTCTTGTTTGTTCCGCCTGGAAGCAGGTGGGGCTGTGTGACCCCTTGCTCATTCCTGGTTGCTTCTGAGGGAATCATGAGGACACCTCAGCAGGAGGACACGGGGTCTGAGGGTGGAGCCAGGGGTGGAGGCTCTACACCTGGGCTCAGGCCTACTTCTGTTGTGACGAATGGGGTCACTCTGGGCTTGCACGGACTTGCTCTGTGGTTCGGGGCCTCAGCTTCCTCATTTGTGAAACAGATACGGCAACTGTACCTCCATTAGGGATGGGTTGAAGGTGGCGTGAGTAGGGGTTATCGGACATAGATTGTGTGTGTGTGAGAGTATGTGTGCATGTGTGTGAGTTTGTGTGTTTGTGAGTTTGTGTGTGTGAATGTGTGAGTTTGTGAGTTTGTTATGTTTGTGTGTGTTTGTGTATGCATGTATGTGAGTTTGTTGTGTTTGTGTGTGTGAGTGTATATGTGTTTGTGTGTGTGCATGTGTGTGAGTTTGTGAGTGTGAGTGTGTGCGTGAGTATGTGTGTTTATGAGTTTGTGTGTTTGTGTGGCAGTGTGTGTGTGCACGTGTATATGTGTGTATGTTTTTGAGTTTGTGTTTGTGTGTATATGTGCATGTGTATATTTGTGTGTGTGTGTTTGTATGTGTGTATGTGTGTGTGTGTGCATGCGTACGCACATATATTTTGTCAGAGATTGATGTCACTGTCTTCTCTATGACTCTCTGCTTATATATGTTAAGGCCAGATCTCTCACTTGAACTCAGATTTGCCAGTTTGGCTTGTCTAGCTGGTCACTTGTTCTGAAGGTTTCTTGTCTCTTGTGTGTGTGTGTGTGTGTGTGTGTGTGTGTGTGTGTGTGTGTAGCAGCACATACACACCATGGTGAACAAGTGTGGTCAGGGGACAATTTTCAGGAATTAGTTCTCACCTTCTACTACATGTGACCCAGGGAGGGTTGTCACTCTTTAAGGCAAGTGCCTTACCCTCTGAGCCTTCTTGTTGGCCTTTTACTTTTGAGACAGGGTCTCTCATTGAAACCAGGATTTGCCAGTTCATCTAGGTTGGCTGGCCAGTAGCTCCATAGCACTGGGGATTTGCTGGTCCCCACCTCCTGGTGCTGGCATTATGCCATCGTGTTCGCCTTTTATGTAGAAACTGGGGGCCTGAACTCGGGAAGCTTTATACACTGAGCCATCTCCCCAGCCCCAGTCCAAGAAAATGTGACCAGGGCACAGCATGGGAGAGCTGAGCTCGGAAGCAGGACAGGACAGGATGAGAAAGGACATCATCTGAGTCTGTTCCCTCATCTACATATGGAGGCCACTGTAGAACCAGCACTCCTTAGACACGGAGACCCAGGGACCTCATAGTGTAAAGGGACTGGCCTTCAGTGGGGGTAGAAGGAGTCGTGCAAACACTAAATCAAGGCTGTCTAACGCTGGTGTGTTTCTCTGCACTGAGAAGAGGAAGCGCTCTGGTTCCCGTTGGTTAGTACAGAGGTGAGGAGAGGGCGGATACTGTGGCCGGCAGCTCAAAGGGACACCTCAAGCCAGACTGTAGCCAACCTGTCCCCTTAGTCAGTCTCACTCCCATCCCTGTGGTCAACTGGGTGACATGGTAGTAAGTCCCTGGGAGCAGAGAGGGAGGCCATGCAGCCCCGGGCGCCAGATGTGTGTAGGAGGCGGACCTACAGGTGAGAGCATTGTGCTTAACCCAAGAAGGGACTTGCTAGTGGATAGATGTCCCACGGGTGACAACCTATAGGCACCTGTGCCTGGCAGCCAGGCCTAAGCCTTCTCTGTCCCGCCTGCCACACAGCCTCTGTGGCAGCTGCTTTGGAGCTGGCGAGGGAGGCTGAGAAGGTGGAGGAACTCCCCCCAACCCTCTCGCCACCCCCCAGTCCAGCAGTACTTCCTCTCCAGCCACCTTTGTTCTCTCTTCCAAGTGGAGGAGGAGTGGATTCAAAGGCTCGCAGAAGCCGAGCTGAGGGCTGAGCCGGCTTTGTGTTTTCCTTTAAACCGCAGTTGAAAGAGACCAAGGGAACTTCAGCCTAGGGACTTCCTTGGCCCTGCCACGGGCCAGCAGGGCCTCCGAAGTGGGAGGAGGAAGAGAAGGCACGGGCACAGGGAGGAGGGGGAAGGCAGGAGGGCTTCCGGGATGGGGTCGGCTGGGGCCACCGTGAGGCTGAGTCTCAGAGATGAACAGGATCTCTGGAATCACTCATAGCGAGTCCTAACAGCGTGCCGACAAGCCCCGCAGAGGTGACAGGCACCACTGGAGAGCAGGTGGAAGCAGAGGAGACCTGGCTGGCATTGGCAGGCTCTCCTTTCTTCAGAAAGTCTCCTTTCTGCTTCCCACTTCCCCAGCCTTCCGAATGCAGACCCTTTTCCAGGGTCCTCCCTTCCTTTCCCAGCTCAGACTCCACCTACCCAGTGGCTCCCAGCTAGGCCCTCACTTCCAGAAACTCCTCCTGAGCACAGCCAAACTCCTTTAGCGTTTTTGACCTCTGGACCCTTAAGCCCCTGACCCTGCATCAGCACCTCCCTCACTCTGCTCATCAGCAGGCCCGGCCTCTTCATCTTCAGTTTATACCACAAGGCAGCTTCTTCTCGGTTCCTTTTCTTCCTGGTCCAGCCTGGGCTATCACCCTTCCATTAACACTGCTGCTTCTGACCAAGCTCCTTGCCTCCTCTCAACACCTCCCCACCCCCACAGTCTATTCCAGACGGCATCTCTCTAATGCTCGAAGCCCTTCCCATTCCGAACTCAGAATACGCAAAGTCCAGCCCCTCCCAGCCAGCGGCGGACCACTCTGCTCTCTCCAACTATTTTGGCCTCCTGTAGTTCCTCTAATATACCAAGCAACTACCACCCACCTCAGGACCTTTGCACAATCCGTTCCCCCTGCTGGATCTGCTCTCTCCTAGATGCATGGTGTCCTGATCGTCCTGAGGTCTTTGTGAAAAAATCTCCCCAGAGTCGCCTTTGCTTCAGAGGTACACTGCCAGCTCTCCTTAGTCTCCTTGGCCCTACTGATCCTTTGGACCACGTCACATGGCCTGACATACTAAGCGCGTGCACCTTTTCTCAGCTTGTGGCTGGCCCAGTTCTCTCCTGTATGGGCAGGGACTTCCCCTCCTTTGCGAGACCCTAGAACAGAGCTAGGCCTGTCTTAGATGCTCTGTGAATGAGGGAGAAAAGTTGGTCTCTACACTTTCTTGCAGGCCCTACTAGATCTTCGGTCCTGGAGATCTGATTTCGCCACACCCACTCCCAGGTGGGCTCTTTGCCCCACCCCAGCCCTTGCTCCCCGCCCCACGTCCAGCCTTTGCTCTGCCCCAGCCACGATTAGCCCCGCCTACTCATTTGGGCGCCTTTCCCCACGTGAGCCAACTCACCTGCTTCCATAGCCAGCACAGTAATGTTGTGCCAGCCAGCGGTTTCACGGTCCAGTCCCTTGCCAGTCACGATGGCGCCAGTGTCCGCATCGATGTCAAAGATCTGCTCCAAATCCGAGTCTCGGTCAATGGCGTACCTGGGGGGGTAGGGGGCAGAGGTGGGCTGATCAAATGTGCCCGTATCAGGGGCCTGTGCCCAAGATCTCCCCTATCCACCCTACTCCAAGAGAGGGACCAACCCCTGGAGATACAGAGGCAGGGTGGAAAGTGACCTGGCTTAGTGTTGCCTTGGAGCTGTGCCTGCTGGATGTCAGGGGCCGGGCAGCCATCCTGAGTCTTAGTTTCCTTGGATGGTCAGTGGGGCTATGAACTTGTACCCTACAGACCACATTCCTGGGACAGAGTCACAGATGTCTCTCTCTGCTTTCCTAAAGAGGAGACCTCAGAATTGGGCTTCATGGTGAAAGGGGGGAATAAAGGAACATTTGGGGTGGCAGAGGCGACCGAGGACTGACTACTCAGGGAAAGGCAAAGGTTATAAAATGGCTGAGCTGGAGGTGGGGAGAGGTATTTAGGACCAGGAGTTGGGGCTGTGAGAATTTTGAGCAGGAGAGAAAGTCTAGGCAGGTTAGAATGTGTCTGAAGCCATGTGGACCCCAGACCCAGGGCAGCTGAGCCAGCCTGGGAGGGTCTGAGGCTGGCCCTGCTCCTCCAGCCTGCACAGCGCTTTTGCTAATCTGCAGCTTTTCAGTTGCCGCGTGAAAAAGCCCTTTGTTCCGCCTTCTTCCCAGGCCTTTGTGCTTCGGCTCCCGGCCTGAAAGGCCCGTGTCCAACACATGTCTCAGGCGGCGGAGGCCCAGAGAGGCCCCGCCAGCGCCCGCCGCCACTTCCCGCACTGATAACACAGGCGGGGGTGCCGTGGCTACACACAGACAAAGGCCTGGCATGCAGGCAAAGGCGCATTGTGCAGCCAGGATAAAGCAGCCAGGGAGGAAGGGAAGCCCTTGCCTCTGCTCTTTCCCCCAAATCCAGAGAGGAAAACTGAGGCCCAGGGAGGCAAGGACTGTGGAGCTCAGAGCCTTGAGAGGTCGCCTTTGGGGGAAGCCTGGGCTGGTTCCATGATCAAAATCTCTCTGGATCTCAGTTTCCCCGTCTCTTCCACGGAGATACTGGCACCTGTACACATCTGAGCATACTGTGTTTGCATTTCCTGTCACTTGTGTGCCGGGTGTGACCTTGAACCAGTCTTCCACCTCCTTAGTCTGTTTATAGGTCTAATTTAGAGCCACCTGGCACTCTGGTGTGGATTGGGTGAACCGATGATTTCCTGTTTGCTGTTGGGGGCGGGGCGAAGGCATGTGGTAAATTGTAGAGGGATGTGCCACAGGCAGAGTGGATTTTTTTTCCTTAATTTTATTTTTTATTTCATGTGCATTGGTTTTGTCTGCATGAATGTCTGTGTGCGGGTGGAACTGGAGTCACAGACAGGTGTGAGCTGCCATGTGGTTGCTGGGACTTGAACTCAGGTCCTCTGGAAGAGCAGCCGGCGCTCTTAACCCCTGAATCATCTCTCCAGCCCCAGCGTGGGATTTTTAAAAGTGTGTGAATGTGCCTGTGCTTTGGGGGGCCATCGGGTGTCCTTCTCTGTCACTGTCTACCTTACTCTCTCTGACAAGTCTAAACCTGAGCTGGCTGCTTTGCCGTGTGCATGTTTACACGTGGGGTTTCCATGGGTTTGGAGGGTCTTGAACTCTTCCCGCCCTCCAGCCATTGCCGCTTCCTGTCCTGGATGGCTGAGTGTAGTGCCTTCTTGCCCCTGGCTAGCCAGGGATGCTGACCTGGAAGTTCAGACTCCAGCTTCTCAGACCCCCTTTTCCCTGGCATGCATCGGACACTTCCGAGATTACAACTTCCCAGCTGCCCCCTGCTCTGCTCTTTGTGACCCGAGCATCCAGCAAATACCTTGTCGGGGTTACTCAGGCTTGTAAGAGAACAGGACCCTGCCAGACATCCCATAAGCTGCTGTCATCACCCCCACCTTGCTGATGAGGGCACTGAGGACACCAGGATAAACTTGGTTGAGTGTGGCTGTTGCAGGCTGGGTCATGCACAAGTCAGGATTCTTCACGCCAGGCTGTGAGTCCCAGCCTTGAGCTCAGCTTGGGGGGGGCTGTCTTTTTTTTACATTAAGGTGCATATCAGCCCTGCTCCTCTCCATGGAGGGTGCAGTTACTCTGCTGTAGACTTAGACTCTGCACCCACCCAGAGCTTGTAGAACTAACTAAAGAAAGCCCCAGTGGATGGAGCTCTAATCTTCTTGGCCCTATCCTGTCCCTGGAGGGCATTTGCATGGGAGAGGGGTAAAACAGCTAAAAAAGTGTTGCTCAGCTAAAAGGAATCCTAGAGAGCCCTGCCCCTTTGCAGATGTACAGGCGGAGGTGGGCATATGGAAGGAGACAGGACCGAAGGGAGGTGGTTTGATATTTGTTGTTGGAAGAGAATGGAAAGGCACGTGGCAAACTGTAGAAGGATGTGTCGTGGCGGAATGAATTTTTTTTAACACGTGTGTCTGTATTTTCCAATAACCCATTTAGCTATGACCTCATCAATAAATCCATCCTTCGATGAGGTTAGCACCCCTACAATCCAATGCCTCTCCCTCTTCACCTCCCCCTCTATGTTTTCCTCTTCTCTTCCTGCCCTCTACTTCTCTCTTTTCTCTTTCGCCCATTCCTTTTCATTCCTTCTCCCCCCTTCCTTCAGGTTTTTCTTTTTGTTCCTCTTAGAAGGGGACGACAGAGGCTGGAGCCTAAGAATAGGCAGCTGTCCCCAAAGCCATGGTGTGGGGACACTACAGGGATACCATTAAGTAGTTAAGACTTGACAACAGGCCTTAGCCTTGGCTGTCTGGCATCTAGCAGTGGGAGCCAGTGAGTGAGGGAGGGAGTTGGAGGGCTCCCTGTGTGGTGAGAACTGCCTGTCAGTCAAGGAGGCTGCTCCGACTGTGCTCCGACACAGGGTCATGGTCCTGAGTTGTGTGCAGGAGTGTATGTTTGTGGTATAACTGGGAGTGGTGTTCGTGGTGTGTGTCTGTGTGCATCTGTATGCGTGTGTGTGCGTGTGTGTCTGTGTGCATGTGTGTATGTGTGGGGTGTATATGTATTTGTGTGTATCTGTGTGCTGTGCCTCTGTGTGTGTGTGTGTGTGTGTGTGTGTGTGTGTGTGTGTGTGTGTGT
>NW_021604638.1:9643145-9672180 GCF_004785775.1 Grammomys surdaster | reverse complement strand
TGTGTGTGTGTGTGTGTGTGTGTGTGTGTGTGTGTGTGTGTGTGTGTGTGACAGTGTGCTGAAGCTGGGACTACAAAGGCTTGAGCATCCTTGGCTCTGCTCTGGCTCTGTGAGCAGGCCCTCCACCCCCAGACAGGTCCTTCCCTTTGAGGCACAGTCAGCATTCTGTACCGGGTGCTGTTCATTCCTCCATTCTGTCTGCTGGCCTCAGGATACTTGCACTTACTGTTCTTCCTCCCTGGAATGCCATCCCCACATCTCATCTCACACCCCAGGAGCCTACCCACTGCGACCCCCTGTGACTCTAAAACCTCCAGATCCTCTCCCTTCAGCTTCTTCATAGCCTCCATTAGTACTTAATGACTTGATGTGGGCAGGATCCTGTCCTAGCACATGCAACAGTGACTCTTAGTTGGCCTGAAGACCCTTCTCTGCCACACACAGTCCAGTCCTGGCCTTGCTTCTCAGGTCTGAGCCCTACAGTCAGGGAACTCCGCCCTGGAACCGCCCTTGGCTGAGTCCCCAGGCCTGGCTCTGAGCTGTGCAGAGGAAGCCGGGCAGGCGAGCAATGTTTGCGGTGCTAAATTGGACCTGTCTCAAGCTCCCTGCGGGCTCTTCCACATCTGAGGAGCACCAAAGAAGGGGCCTAGCACAGGGAGATGAAGGAGGGTGAGACGCTGGTTTCAAAGTCTGTCCCTTCAGCAGGGATGAAAGAGGAGAGAGGGAATGGAGGAGGAGGGCGGAGAGCAAAGCAGAGAGGAGGGAGCCGCAGACAGGAGCACTGACCTGACTGACCGCCCCCCTCGTCCTGCCCCCCTGTGATGCTTACAGAAGCCGGCCTGCTCTGGTTTCCAGTTTTCTTACAAATAGGGGTGACATTGCCCTTTCTGAAGAAGGCCGGGCCAGCCAGAGGCCAAGCAGCATTTGAAGGCTGTGCCTGATGCCCAAGAAGCAAGGGGCTTCTGCTTGGAGGGTGAGTGCCTACCCTCTCTGTGAAGCCTTGGTGCCTTACTTCTTTCTGTAAGCTACAGTCACAGGCTCCTGACATCTGCACAGACATTCCTCTACTAGAGTGCCTGACACCTGACCAGACCCAGAAGCCCAGCTCAGGTCTATTCCTGGCCAGTTCCAAGAATTCTGCCCAGATCCCTGAGGTCCCTTCTCAGTCAAACAGATTAAGGTAGCTAAGTGAGATGGGATCTTTGCATGTCATAGGCTAGGGCTGGCATGGTTCTAAGAGGCCTGTTATCCCTCAGAACTGCACAATGCAGTCCTGCCTACTCCCCCCCACTCCTGGGGAGAGCTCAGCAGCTCAGCCCCGCCCGTTAACTGTGGCAGGGAGGTTGGGGAAGAAGCCAGAAGCCACCTGACCCTTTCTGATTTCATTTGTTTCTGCCACAACTGGTCTTACCTCTCCTTCTATCTGAGATTTGAACCAAGGCCTCTCTAAAAGCCTGCAGTTCACAAGTCCCTCCAGGGACAGTCCCCACCTCCCGCCCCCAGCATCTCAGCCCTGCCTCTGCCTTATCCAGATCTGCCTCTGTGTTGGCCTTCCGGCCTCTGTCTAGGATTCCTCTTGCCTGAGCTGCCTGACAGGCCCCTCCAGCCTTCTCCCTTCCTAGGCTCCTCACCTGGTCCCTCTCTTTCACTGCTGGTCCCTCTGTCTCCTTTCTCAGTCTTGTCCCAGTTCTCCGTCATTCTCTAGCTGTTCAGGGATTGTGGCCAGGTCACTGGGCCTATGAGCCTCAGAACCCGACCCCCCCGACCCCCCCAGGATGTAGTAGTGAGTGAGCTGGTGGAGTTCCCCACCCTCTGGGTACTGGTTGGGGGGAGGCGGGGAGCAAACATGGCTCAGTAGGGCAATCTCAGACACTAGGAAATCAGAGCAGGCTGGGATGTGAGCAGTGTGGGGGAGGGGAGAGGAAAGGGAGAGGTGCAGGGGCCGGATGGGGTGGGCATTTGGGGAGAGGGGTCAAGGAAGGCCTTTTAGAGAGGGGTACTGCTGTGCAAAAAGAAGGAGAGGACAGAAATTTGGGGACCTGTGCCCGGGGGCAGCAACAGGCCTGGGCGTCTCCCGGAAGTTTGATGTTCATCCTGAATCTAAGGGGAGGACGAGGGCAGAGGAGGCCAGCCTTAGCTCCACACTGTAGCAAGCCCTGGCTGTCTCCTGTGAAGGCGGAGGCAGAGAGGGCTAACCTGGGCACATGCTGGCTTGGGTGGGGCTGTGACCACAGCTAGGGAGTATAGGGGGGAAGTCTGGTTACATTTTAAGGTAAAGACTGGTAGGTGGGTTTGGGGGGGCACATGACCTAACGAATGACAGATGAGCCCGATGGAAAGGCTGACTCAAGAAAGCAGGGGCCAGTTTTGCTTGGTTTTGTTCCTTCTGAACATGGGGGTTGGGGTGTCCAGTGAGGCCTGAGGGGGGCTGGAGAAAGGAGGAAGTAGGACTTCTCCAGCTGGCAGTCAGAGAGTTCCTCCCGCAGTCTGGGCACTGGCTCTCCATTTTGGTCCCTGTCTTGCTTGGAACTGCTCCCTCTCTGCTTCCTGGGCTCTCTGGCTCCCAGTATCTCCCTCCCCCCTCTGCCCTCAGTCTGTTGGGGTGGTGCATGGCGGGACAACAGGCAGCAGGCGTGGCCCCGGGCGGGGGTCTCACCGGACGGGCCGGTTGGCGGCGTCGGGGTCCCGCGCCGTCACCACGCCGACCAGGGAGCCCACCTGCGCGTCCTCCTGCACCTCCAGTAGGCCGGAGGGTGGCCGGAACTCGGGGGGCTCATCCACATCGGTCACGGCCACGCGCACGATTGCCTGGTCTCGGAATGTGCCCAGGTCGGCGAAGCGGGGGTCCACAAACTTGTTGAGGGCTTCCAGTACCACTGTGTGGACCTGCTGCGACTCGAAGTCCAGGTGCTGGGGGGAGGCAGAGAGGGGCGGGGTCAGTGACGGGCCTGGTGGGTGATGGCATTGTCAGGAAGAGGGGACACATCAAGCCGGCAGCCAAGGTTGGCTCAGTCCACTGTAGTGCTAGCTGTTAGAGGCTCAGATCAACCCATTCCAGGGTAATGGGGGCTCCTAGGGAACTGCTTTTGCCTGGAGACACACAGGCATCACTTTAAAAGGTGCGAGTCCCCAGGTTCCTTCCATTCAGTCCGTTTTCATCTGTCACTCCATTTAATAGCCATCTTAGGAACGATTTTCTTTTACCCATGAGGAAATCGGGGCCAGAAAGAGGCAGGAACACCCTGAGCAGGTAGCCCCTCAAAGTTAAGCCAACGTGGATCCCAAAGTGGAGACCCAGATGTGAAGTACACAGCCCTGGGTTCTGGCTGTGGCTATCTGCAGCCTGTTGTGAGGTGACTATGGACAATCAGACAGGCCTTATCAGCGTTGGGAGAAGGAATGAGGCTCCCCAAGGGAAGAGAGCACCTTGGCTGAGCTTGGCTGCAAAGATAAATTCAATGGTAGAGCTTTAGTTACTATGGTTACGTGGTGGTGTGCTCATGACTGTCATATGGGGGTCTGGGGGCTCCTTCCCCAACAGCATTGAGTCCCCTCTTTCTCTGTCTTGTTGCCTGATGCAAGGAGTCGGGCCCTAGCCTAGGAATAAGTGATGCCTTCTAAAGCCAGACGGACCGCACATCAGGTGGGGCTTGCCAGGCTCTGGAGCCATTGCCTGCTCCACAGAGACCTCAGGTGCTCACAGAAGCCACCAGACTGCAGAGGGAGGGGGATGTGGGCTCTAGAAAACTGTGGAGTGCTCTGGGCTCTCTGGGTCCCCTACCTCCCATTTGTGACACGGGCCCATCTTACAGTTGGGGCACATGAGGATCAAAAAAACTGAAAACTAATCGGATTCTTCAGCCAGAGCCCTGAGCTTGTGCGCCTATCGGGCTGTCCCAGTTGAGTGACCTTGGTAGGGCACTACCTCTTGGGGGCACACAGAGGCCTACAACAATGTATGGGCCAGGACAGGGGAGTCACGCCTTCCACTGGGGAGCATGTTTGAGGCCATAGCCCTCAATGCTAGGCACCCTGAGTGGTTACAGCTGTGGCCAAGTCCCGGAAGAGGAGTCCTGCACAAACCTTGGGTAGGTCACTTACCTCCTCTCGGCCAAGTCCTAGACCTGGAGGAGGAAGGTGGGGTCCCCTCCCTGCCACCGCTGGCCCTGGCACCTGCCTTCCCACCCTGCCCGTGGCAATGGTACCTTCTGCACCACTATGATGGCTTCCTGAGTGTCGCTGTCCGTGGTGACCTTGAACGCGTCTCCTCCACTGCCACTCTCCTCTCTCAGGTGATAAGTCATGTCCGTGTTCTCACCCACATCGGAGTCCTCGGCCTTCACTCGGCCCACGGCCGTGCCGATAGGCGCTGACTCCTGAATGCTGAACTGGTACATCTCTGTGGGGGACATGCCAGGGAGGTTGACCCAGGCCTCTGCCAGAGCTGGGGAGAGGAGGAGGGGCCTGTGTGTGCCGGAGTGGGGTTGGATCTGCAGGGAGTGGGGTGGGGTGGGGTAGGGGATCGCTCTCTGGCCAGGTGGGAATTGCAGACTGCAATGGCCCTGTCCGCTGAAGAAGAGCAGGGTCATGTGATCAGACGTTCCACCCCAGACTTCCTGGTTGATGGTATGGAACCAACCCTGCCATCTTTGAGGTCCATTTCTCCACCAGCCCAGCAAGGGGGAAGAAGGAGGTTTACTATGAAGGTTCAGGGTCTGGAGCCTATACCCTCAGGGGTACCTGAGGGTTCAATTCCCTCATCTGTGAAATGGGAGGAACACCTTCCTAACAGCTGTGTTGCTATGACAACATCGATGCTGCTGTCTGTGAGGTATAGAGTACTGTGCACTGGACGGCATGGAGTGACCGGCCTGTGCCATCTCACACCGATGGCTTCTGTGTCACCCTTGAGAACCGCTGATGTCCCAGTCAGTGTACAGCATAAGAGGGCAGAGCATCACTGATAAAGGGGGGAGGGGATGAGCCAGAAGCCGCAGATATCTGGGAAAGCACGTTCCAGACAGAGGAGGCTTGCAGGTGCAAACACTCTGAGGCAAACATTATCTGGCAGGGAGGGAGGGCCCCATGAGCGAAGGGGAGACAGATGACATGCCAGCAGCATCCTGCCCTCTGACCAGAGCCTACGTGAAGGTGAAGGCTCCCAGCTGAATGATGGTCAGCTCAGGTGACGTTTGGGGTCTTTGTGTGGAGTGACTACCTCTTTCTCATGTTCACATAGCAACCTGGAAAGGATCCTTGCTCTGATCTCTCCATAGCTCCCCACTGTCCTTGGGGTAGCCATGGCGAGTCCCTCAGTCCACCTCATGACAAGTGTGCTGCCAGTCCATCACATAGTCTGTTCTGGCTCCACTCTGCCGGATGGTCCAGCGACCATCAGGACAACTCAGGGCTCACCCGCAGGTGCCCGCCCTCCTTTCCTTCCCGCCTTTCCCTTTTGGGGACCCCCCCTGCATCTTCAGCTGCTCCTTTCTTTCCCAGGGGCCCAAGAACATTCTCCTAGGTGCTACCGTCTTTCTCTCAAACTCTCTCCCATCTGTCTGAGTGCGTGCTGTGGGAGACAAGGGTTATGGCTGCCAGTCACCAGGCACAGCGAGTTGTCTCCTGGGTGGGCTGTGTTGGTGAGCGACTCAGCCTGCTCCACAGCCTGCAGAGCATTGGCAGTGAACGAGGAAGTAAAAGCCAGCTGCAGTTACACACAGGCAGTCTCTAGGTTCTTGTAAAGAGTGTGACAACATCCAGTGCTGGTGAGGATGTGGTACAAGGGGCTCGCACCTCACTTCGTGAGGAAACACTTCCCAGGAACATTACAGAAGTGCTTGTGGATGGGCACCTGGAGACACAGGCATCTAGGTTCAAAGTGCACAAGTTCAAAGCTGCCGGGTGCCCAGCAGGATAGATACATGGGAATACTATACAGCAAGGAAAAGGACCACACCAGGAAGAAACAGCATGAGATTGGGAGCCCAGTTTTGACAGTCAAAGGCACACACAGCACTGTATGCCATATGGTATCACATACTCAAGGCTCACAAAAGGCCCAAGTCAGACTATAGATACGTAGAGATGAGATCAGACTCCCTGAACTGCATAGAAATGAGTGTTGGTTGGCACTGTTGGAGAGGGAAGATGCTGGGGAAGGCACACGGGGGATTCTGGGACCTGGTGGTGCGGCTCAGTGTTGGCTCCTGGCCTCTCTATTTTCTGTCCTTCTTTCCTTTATAGTCACAATAAAGAAACAAGGGCCGGAGGGGAGGAAAGAAAGAAGGGAGGGAAGAAAGGAGGGAGAGAGATAGAAGGAAGAAGAAGAGGAAAGCAGAAAGGCAAGTAGCAGCTTTTCTGGCTGGGCTTGTCTCTGCTCTGCTCCTCATGTACAGCCTGCTGCCCAGAGCCTGTTACTGATGGCTGGCAGGGAGCTTTCCCTCCGGGAGCCAGAGTGCTGGGGCCTGCCTGCCTGCCTGCCTCTGGGCCCCGCATTCTTATCCTTTGCTGGGACACGCCAGTGCTGAATGGCTAAGGTGGTAGGCAGCTGCGAGCTCACTGAGGGATTGCATTCGCTTATCTTGTGGGGGTCAGTCCCCTGTGGCAGGGCCTAATATGAGAGCAGCAGACCTCGGGTAATGACTCGCCTGATAGGAATCAGCCGACACTCCGCGGCATTTCGTCTCTGCCAGCTGCAGCTGCAGCTTCGCAGCGGTGGCTGGGCCTGAGGCTGGGCCAGCCCGGCCATCCAGGCAAGACCTGATCCAGAGAGGCCTCCTAGCCCAACTTGTGCCAGAAGAGGCAAGCCTCACAAATCATCAGCACTGACCAGTGGCCTCCAGGAGAAGGGAGACCTTGTCCTTAGACTCGACTTCCCTGGGCTTAACTATGGGTGTCCCTCTGCCTGGGTGCAGCAGCTGCCTGCTCCCTCTGAGTCCCTGTGAGCCTTCAACATGTCTTTACAAGCTTGGGTCGTGGATCCCGCAGTAGCTATGTGGCCCTGAAAGGCCAGCAAGAGGGAAAATAGGTGGACAGACGGTGAACAGGAGCTTCTCAGATGGGGACGCCACAGCAATTCATCTGTCTGCAAAACCAGACTGGCAGGGGTTTCCCTCGGTGGGAGGCAGGCTTGGGGGACAACAGGGTGAGTGCAGACATAGGAACACCCATATGGCAGCCTCCCCTCAGGCAGGAAGCTTCAGGGAAGCTGGGCCAGTAGACGCTCATGCAGACTGATAGACAGGTACACTCTGGTGACCCTCCTTACTTTGTGGGAAGCGGGGTGGGTTGTCGTTGACGTCAGTAACCACGATGGTGACTGTAGTGGAGCCTGAGAGGCCACCCAGCTGGCCTGCCATGTCCGTGGCTTGGATAACCACCTCGTAGCGTTCCTGGCTCTCACGGTCCAGGTCAGGCACGGCTGTCCGAATCACACCTGTGGGCGAGGGAGAGTGGGAGCATGGTGGCAGACTCTGGCGAGGCTGAAGCACGCCTCAGCCATGCTTGGCAGTGTGTTGAAGGTCAAGAGAGAGACATGTGTGCACAAGTCACATGTGGGGTGGTGGTTTGAGAAGAGCTCCTGAAGGCTATCTATTTTCATGGGTGGTCTTCTGTTGGTGGAACTGTTTGGGAAGACTTAGGAGGTGTGGCCTTGTTAGAGGAGGTGTGGCTTTGTTGGGGGAGGTGTGGCCTCGTTGGGGGAGGTGCGGCCTCATTGGGGGAGGTGTGGCCTCGTTAGAGGAGGTGTGGCTTTGTTGGGGGAGGTGTGGCCTCATTGGAGGAGGTGTGGCCTCATTGGAGGAGGGGTGGCTTTGTTGGGGGAGGTGTGGCTTTGTTGGGGGAGGTGTGGCCTTGTTGGAGGAGGAGTGACATTGGGGTGGGCTTTGAGGTTTCAGAAATGCACGTCATTCCCAGTTAGTTTTCTGCTTCCGTTTATGAGCCAGATGAGCTCTCAGCTACTGCTCCAGTGCCATGTCTGCCTGCCTGCTGCTATGGTCCTCGCCATGATGGGCACAGATTCTAACTGTCTGGAGCTCTGAGTCCCAATTAAATACTTGTTTGACAGTGTCTCTCTAGATAGCCCTGGCTGTCCTGGAACTCACTATGTAGACGAGGCTGGCCTCAAACTCACAGAAAACTACCTGCCTCTACCTCCTGAGTGCTGGGATTGATGGTGTGCACCACCATGCCTGGCTAATTGTTTCTCTTGTATAGATTGCCTTGGTAACTAAGGTGTGTGGCCATTGGGCCCCCAGAGTTCATCAGCCAGTGCACACTTGAATAGAGACACTTCACACCTCTCTCACACCCATATTCCCACTCTGGACAATCCCAAACAGGTGAATTCTCTGCACCTTTTCCCACACACAGACATGCCTCTACACACTAACAGACTAACACCCTGCCACACATGTGCACACACTTCCACATTGAGACTTGTGCTTCAAACAAAAGATCACTTGCTTTGCTGAGAGGAAGCTCGTGAACCAGAATTTACCCTGGATATCCTCCCTGGGTAGCCAGTCCCACAGTGGGTCTCAGTTTCCCCCAGGATCTGGCATGAGCAGGGTGTCTGACTGACTTGTTAGTGACCTTCAGAATTTGGTAGCAGCAGCTGCTTGGAATGTTTAAAATTTAGGCAACAGTCACTGAGGATCACATTCCCCCGTGCACAGAGTGTGCCTCATACACATGGACAGCAGTCTCACAAGCCTATTCATGTGTGTCCCCCTCATCCCTAGCCCTCCTCCATGTCCTAAGCCTGGATTCTCTGTCCAGGCCACGAGAAGAGCTAAGCAGACATCTTCCAAGCTGCCCATAGCGTAGAAGCAGAAATTCAAATGCTGAAGCGTAACACTGAGGAGAAGACGGCCAGGCCTTGTGTCCTCAGTGTAAGGGCCCCAGAGTTGGGGGTTGATGAAGCACTCAGAGCCTCTCCTGATGCCTCTTCCAACCTGCCACGCACAGGTGGTGACAGGTGGCGCCTGGGCCTGAGCACCAGGTGAAGTCACGCACCAGCAGCCCCAGGATGCGCCCCATAAAACCTGTGCTGTGACTCCTGATGTCCTCAAGTCCCTGGATTCCAGTAAAGGTGATGGGACAGAAGGAGAGGCTGGTGTGTGTGTGTGTGTATGAGTGTGGTGTGTGTGTGTGATCTGTGGTATGTGTGTATGCAGTATGTATGTGTATGGTATGTGTGTATGGTGTGTGTGTGTAGTATGCATATGTGTATAGTGTGTGTGTGTAGTATGTATATGTGCATAGTATGTATATATGCGTAGTGTGTATGGTGTGTGTGTGGTGTATATGTGTGTAAAGTATATATGTGGTGTGTATTGTTTGTGTGGCATGTGTGATGTGTATATGATGTATACTGTGTTGTATGTATGGTATGTATGATACATGTGTGGTGTGTATTGTGTTGTACGTGTGGTATGTGTGATGTGTGTGTGGTATGTGTGATGTGTGTGTGGTATGTGTGATGTGTGTGTGGTGTGTATTGTGTTGTATGTGTGGCATGTGTGATTCATATGCAGTATGTATTATTGTGTTGTATGTGCGGTATGTGTGATGTGTGTGTGGTGTGTATTGTGTTGTATGTGTGTGTGGTATGTGTGATGTGTGTGTGGTGTGTATTGTGTTATATGTATGGCATGTGTGATTCATATGCAGTATATATTGTGTTGTACATGTGGGGTGTGTGATATGTGTGTGGTGTGAATTGTGTGTGTGGTATGAATTGTGTGTGTGGTGTGAATTGTGGGTAGGCACCGGGGTTCTCGGTGCTCAGGGTGATCTGCTTTTGTGATCCAAGGAGGAAGGAAAGAACAAATGGGGAAGAGAGATGAGAGGAATGGAGAAGGGAAGGAGAGAAGCCAAGGACCCTGGGGAAAGAGACCGAGACCTGGGAAAAGACAGCAGGAGATACTAGGGGAGAGAGACAAAGAGAAGGGAAGTGGGGAGGGGAGACAGAACCAGGGAGAAGAGAGAGGGAGGCAGAGAGAGGGAAGAGAAGAAAAGGGTAATGCTGTCAGAGCCAGAGGAAGTAGCTGATGCTGGCAGCCAAGGAATAAGGACAAATGGTAGACAAGTATGGTGGTCCCCAGGCCACCAGGCGAGGTCCGAGGCAGGAAGAGAGCTGACTTTGTTGTTGATCTGAGAGAGGGTCTCATGTATGTCAGGCTGACCTTGAACTCCTGATCCTCCTGCCTCTACCTCCCCAGTGCTGGAGTACAGAGATGTGCACCGTGTCCAGCGGGGAGCTGACGAGCCGGATGCTCGCAGGCTATGTTACATCTAGGGCCACGCTGAATGCTCGTCTCTCAGAGGTCAGCACCCAGCTCGAGAGGACACTAGAGCAGGAGTCTGCCTCTACCTCAGTGGGGGGGAGGGGGGAGAGGGCATGTGGCCTGCTTCCCTGTTGTCCCCGACACTTCCAGCTCCAGAGGGACTGTGGATATGATACCTCATACCTCAGTTCAGGAGCCGCTGGGCACCCAGGCGTGGGCAACAGGGACTCTGGGTCCTGTCCCGAGTCATACACTATGTGAAGTTGCTATGATGATAGTTTTTGATGAAACACATTGCCCAGTATCCACAACCCAGTAGGGACCATCCCTACCCACTGATGCTGGCCTTGGGCATGCGATGTGCTCTGGCTTAGGAGACAAGTCGGAGGCCTGTTATATCGTGAGTGCTGGGGTCTTTTCTCTGGGAATCCAGAGGTCTCTGCATATTGAAGCAGGATGGAGAGGGACCTGGGGGAGAGGCCTAGGCCTGCCAGCTGAGTCAGCCTTCAGCTGCCTGACAGCCAAGGGCTGTCCCACAAATCCTCTCCCCCAAAGAACCACCCAGCTAGTCACAGCTGTGACAAAAAATAAACCACTGCTCCATGAGGGTTGGGTTAGTTTGGTACTTACTTAGCCATATGTAACTAATGGGGAAGTCTGGTTGGCTTAGCTGTTCCTGGGCTGCCTGGGTTTGGGCTAATTCACACAACTGGGACTAATGGAGGGTCACTTGGCTGAGAGGTCCTGATGACCTCATAGTCCCTCTGTCTGCTGGGACACCTGGGCTCCCTCTCCCTCCAGTCTGCTGCCACCTTTCTGTGAGGTCTCAGGACCGTGTTGTGCAAGACCGAGGGCTGGCGGGCTGGCTCAGCAGGTGTAGGAGCCTGGCTCTGAGCCTCATGGCCTGAGTTCTGATCTCACACGGTAGAAAGAGAGAACTCAGTCTCACACGCCCACACTCTGACCTGTACATGTATGCCTACACAGGAGCACAAGATAATGAAAGGCCTCTTAAGAACTAATCATGTGATCTTCATGAATCTGTGTGTAGATGGTCCTGTAACTTTCTATCGGGCCAAAGCACATCACCAGAGTCAGGGGTGGGGGAGTGGATTCCACACCTCAATCATTAGCGGGGAGAGGGTTGAGGGTGACAAGCCACACTGTGGTGAGCCTTCTGTATCTGCCTTATCTGCCTTCAAACGTGCAGGTTCATCCTCTTTGGATACAGCCAAGTACATAAGGAAAATATGAGGAAAATAACTGCGCCTGCGCTGTGTGCCCAGGGCTTTCCCTTCAGTGCTATTCCTCCTCCCCCAGCAAGACTGTGAGACGCTGATTTCCTACATTCACTCCATGTACAGTGTCCTCAGTCCTCTGGGGATGATTTAGAGTACATGAAAGGATGGCGTGAGGTGACAAGCTGGTACCATGCCACCTTACACTCCAACGGCCTTGGAGCCTGGGATCCAGTCCCCATCGGATACCGAGAGCTGAATGCCCTGAGTGCTAGGGCACAGGCAGGAGGTGTGGGGGGAACAAAATTCCCAAATCCTGATCAAATCCCATGATCTTGTCCATTCACCTGACACATTCTGAGGGCCTGTGATGTGCTGGGAGCGCACCCATCGGATATGAGGAGCGTAAAAAGGACTGATTAAGGGGCTGGAGAGAGATGGCTCAGTGGTTAAGAGCCCTGACTGCTCTTCCAGAGGTCCTGAGTTCAATTCTCAGCAACCACATGGTGGCTCACAACCATCTGTAATGGGATCTGATGGCCTCTTAATTACATAAAACAAATAATTTTTTTTCTTTTTTAATAGTACCAACTTGGGCCAGACGGTCACAGGCATGGCTACACATCCACCCTGACTTTGGACAAGTTCTTGGGGTTTATCTGAGTCTGTTCCCTGTTCCATAACATGTGATGGGTTTTCATGGGTTCTTCCTGGGATGTAGAATTACCCTGGAGGCAGGAGGATTATCTCGATTATGTTAATTTAACTGGGAAAACCCATCTTAATTATGGGTGGGACCATTCCTGTTCTGAACAGAACGGGAGAGGGAGAGGAGCTGCAGATTGGGGATGGATGTGACTGGCTACTTCCAGCACCCGCTGCCTCGACTTCCTGCTGCGAGGAACTGCCAATCAAAATTAAACCTTTTCTGGCTTAAGTCTTTTTTCCCCTAGGGCATTTTATCATAGCAAGAGAAAAAGAGATGAAGACACTGCCCTGGGTTGGGGGAGGTGCACAGAGGCAAAGATGAGACAGGCTTCTAGAAGCATAACTCACTTTTTAAAAAGTGTGTGTGTGTGTGTGTGTGTGTGTGTTTGTTACTTTGAATGAGATGTTCCTCACAAGTCTCAGGCATTTGAATACTTAGTCCCAAGTTGGTGGCTGTTTAGGGAAGAATCAGGGGATGTGGCCTTGCAGAGGACGTATGTCACACAGGGTGGGCTTTGAGGTTCAAGATTCTCAGTTTATGAATGTGTTCTCTTTACTTTGGATTTGCCCACTGGGGACTCCCACCCTCTGGGACCATTGGCCCAAATAAACTGTTGCTACAATAAGTTTCCCCATCACAGTGCTTTATCACAACAACAGAGAAGTGGCTAAGATAGCCTGCTTGTGGGTGTGGGCACGCACATGCCACAGCGCACTGTTGAGGGCAGAAGATGTTTGTTTCTCACCTTCCATCTTGTTCAAGACAGGGTCCCTTACTCACCGCTTCATACCCTGAGCTTCGGCCTGCAAGCTTCTGGGAGTTCTCCTGTCTCTGCTTCTCATCTCACCTTAGGATCCTGAGCTTACACACATGCGTGTGCACACACACACATTTACACACACATACACATCCATGTGCACACACACATTTACACACACATACACATGCATGTACACACACATACATACACTTACACACATTTACACACACATACACACATGTGCACACGCATACACACATTTACACACACATACACACATTTACACACACATACACACATGTGCACACACATGTACCCATGAACTCATGTACGCAACACACACATACAAACACAATACAGACAAACACACATATAGACACATACACTGGTGAATGCACCTGTGTACACACATACACACACACACACACAAACACACACACATCTGCAAATGCACATGCTCATACACGCACATGTGCATACCCACACACACCCAGACACACATACTACTGCTACTGCCTACTCCATTTAGCCTTCTGTGGTTCTAGGGATCTGAACTCAGGGCCTGGAGCATGCACCTCACTCACAGAGCCATCTTGCCAGCCTCAGCTCCCACATTTCAGAGACTCCTTGCAGATTTATTTTATTTTGTTTTATTTTATCCAGGGTTGGGTACTCCTATGGACAAGCCCCAGGGGGTGGAGATGCAGGCTGGTCTTTTGTCAGCCTAAAGATATCTCCAGGGCTTGGGGTGAAGTGTTCAGTTAGCACTCAGACTTCTCAAGTGGCCTCTTCTGCTTCCATCCCGCCCTCCTCACCCGCATGGCTCTTCCTAGCTTCTCTGTCAGAAGAAAAATCTACAAGGGGACACACAAGTGGAGCTGAGATCACCACGCCGACCCCAGGACCCAGCACACAGTAGCTGCTTAGCAAGTCTGAGATGTATCCCCTCAGGGACCAATGGCCGTCCCTGGCACAGGTGTGACTTTTTAGTCAAGAACATGCAATCTCAGAGGGAGTCTCTCAGTTCACGCTGAGGTGGCGCTAGGCAGGGTTGGCATTTATAACCTGGCCGAGGTACCATTGCCTCGTTCTCACCCAGAGTCCCCAGATCCAGTTGTCTTTGCCAACCCTTCCGTCTCCTCCAGATGCTGCAGAAGGGGCCCTGGAGCCTGCATGATGCCTCATTAGCCCGAAAATGCCATCCCTGTCGCCCCTGTGGGGGGCTGGATGGCAGGCCTGGCCTTTAAAACACACAAGTTAATTCCTCCTCTGGCACTCGGCCCTGTGGCGCAGCCCCTCCTCCTCCCTTCCTCACACCTTCCTCTCAGGCCTCGCTGCGGCTCTGCTCCCTGCTAGCTGCGCAGCGAGAACAGACTGTACCTCGCAGTGGCAGCTAAATATAGCCCTGCATCGGTGGAATATTCCTGGCTAGGGAATGGAGCTGGGGCTGGCAGTGGTGCCAGGGTGGCTTGTGGTAGTGGGGACTGGGGTAGCTGGGTTACATAGGGAAGATCCAAAGCATCCTGGGAAATGACAGAGTAGACTCTTTCAGATCACAGTGGAGAATCCAACAAGGACCCCACTGGGACTCCTCTGCCAGTTTGAAAGGACTCCCTTTTCTGGTTCCCAAGAAACAACATGTTTCTGCTTCCCTGGGCCTGTGGATGGCTCACCTGTCATGCCCTCTGACCCTTTTGAGCAGTGGGCAGTGCCCCTCAGAAAGCAGAAGCCTCCACAATCTCATGGAGTCTAACCTTTCAGCTGCCTGTCCTTCTCACCTCTCAAGATACAATCTTGGCCCTCCTACCCACCCCCTCACCCCCAAAATCCATAATCTTACTCTGACCTGTGACTGTGGAGCTCAGGCTGGCTTCAGACTCGTAAGGATCCCTGTAGCAAGGGCTGTGCTGAGCATATCACACATCCCTTGACCTCAGGACCGCACTGTGTATCCCTAGAAACCCCCAACTGCATCCGTGTTCCAAGGTCCCAGAAAAGCCTGTTTCCGTTTCCGATTCTCCATATAATCCTTCATACTCCTTGCTAGAACCCACCGCAGCCCAAATCAGCATGTGCTTGTTTTCTTTCTCCAATAGAACCTCTGGAAGGGCAGTCTTGGATAACCTGCTGCTGTCTCCGGAGCGCTTGGTGCATGCTCAGGCCCGTAGTAACTACTCAGTATCTGAATGAACCAAAGCTGTCCCACCCTGCATTCTTACATGCTCATGAGTACAGGGTGGGGGGGATGGAGAGCGGTGGGCAATAAAGCTGGAGATGCAGAGAGAAAAAGGGGTACACCAAGCTCTTGCGAGGGGTAGACATTGGGCGGGCTGGAGCCCCTGATTCCTCCCTCATCCTAGTCTCCCATAGTTACAGGAGATTTCAAAAGCCTCGATCAGTCTCAGAGCTCCGTGTTTATAATTCAGATAGATGGCTGAAACTTCTAGAAGTTTCTTTCTGTCTCTTCCCTCATAATGCTGGCACAGTTAAAGCCGAATTTTTATTTTAAAATACTTAACTTTTATTTTATATGTAAGAATGCTTGCCTGTGAGCACATATGAGTGCTCTGTGTGTGTGTGTGTGTGTGTGTGTGTGTGTGTATACAGAAGGAGGGAGGTCAGATCCCTGGAACTGGAGTTACAGAGAGTTGCAAGGCCATGTGGTGCTGGGAACTGAACTCGGGTCCTCAGCCAATGCTCTTAACTGCTGCACCATCTCTCCAGTGCCTGATTTCATATTCTTTAGCTCTCCTCCAGTCCCTGGGACCCAATGGTCAATCTCTCTCCTATAGAGTTCTCTTAATTCGCTTCCTCCTGTTTCCATAGGAGGCACCCAGACCTCCATGACCATGGGAGACTAGGGTAAGGGAAGCCTCAGGCTCTTCGGTCTGCCTAGCGTCTGCCCCTTGCGGGATCTCGCTGTGGCTCCTTCTCTTTCTTTAGGTTCTCAATGCACTCTTTCCCAACCCTGCATCTACTCCAGCCTCCTAACTAGCCAGGGGTTAAGGTATCCGTGTGAGTATTAGGCAAGTACCAGCTTTTGACTTTTGTCTTTGGGGGGCTCTGTGCTGGACACCTGGGCTCTGGGGCCTCTCTGCCACCAATTCCTGTCTCCGAGCCCAGCTCACTCGATACCACACAAGGGATCTTGTTAAAATGAAAAGCCGAGAGTGTCACTTCCCAGCTCAGAAATCATTAATGAACCCACAGCGTCAGTGAGGAGGAGCAAACCTGGGCACCGCCATCCGAGGGTGGGGTGGGTAATCTGGCACCTCTAGGTATTATCTGTTGACGTTCCAAATGCATGGGCTCTGTGACCCTGCATTTTCACATCCTGAAAATTACCCTGCAGATACACTCACACCGGCTCAAAATGATGTATGTGCGAGCTTATTCACGGTAGCACTGAATGACTGGACGCAGGGTACATCCCCATCAGGAGGGGACTACTGAAATAAATTTCAGTATATCCATAACAGGCATTAAATAAAAGAATGAGGGCGCTCTTTATGGACCGATATGGAACCATCTTCAAGACGTATTGTTAAGCAAAAGCAGCAGCCATGGGTAAGGTGTGTTTATAGCTACCTTACGAGTAAAGTGAAGAAGACAAACGCACATGCCCTATTTCCTTGTACATGCAAAGCATAGCTCTGCAAATATCCAGCAGAAAATTACATTGGTTGCCTTGGGGACACAGGCAAGATGGCTTGGGGACCAGATGAGGTGAAGGATTGCTGCTAAATACTCATCGGAACTTCTTGAATTTTGAACCCCGAGATGTTCTATCTATTTTCAAAATGACTTAATGTTTTTCAAGCGAATGAGTCTGAGACTGTCCAGCCTGTACACAGCAGCCTCTACCTGTGGGGCTGTGGCGGCTGGGGATGGGGAGTGGAGTACTCTTTTCTTTGTGTTCCTTTAATGTTTGAATGTTTTCCTGAAATGTGTTGCTTTTTACAAGGAGGCAAGAATAATGAAGATATTATGTGTAAAAGAACACAATTAAACTGAGCTCATGGACTAGACTCCTCCCTCTCCTCCCCAAACCAAACCAAACAAACACATGAACAAAAACCCAAAGCCCAATCCATCACACACGCCCACACACACTGTCCTTAGATTCAACCTGAGCTCCTGAGCACTGCCAGCCTGGACATGTGCAGCCTCATCTCCCACCCGTAGCTTTCACCTGTGCCATGCCCTCTCCCTGGGTGCCTTCCCTCACCTCTCCATCTGATGTCTTGTTGTTGGGTACTTCAAATCCTAAGTGTCCCAGAAAATGCTACCCCTTCAGTTCCGAGGACCGCACATGGTAGCTGATAGCCCTCCCATCTTCCTCTTATCTCAGGGGTAGTGAGAACGTTCTGCAGGATCATGGTCAGCAGCTCTCCCAGCTGTGTGACCTCAGCTTAGTCATCTGCCTCTCTGAGCCTCCATCTGCACTGGTACTCTCCCAGGGATCTCAGAGAATCATTAGGATCTAAGCTCAGGATTAGTGAGGAGGGGGATGGTGGGTGCATCACTGTTGCTCGGTAGAGCCTATGCGTGTGAGGGGTGTACCGGCTGGTTTTGTGTGTCAACTTGACACAAGCTGGAGTTATTACAGAGAAAGGAGCCTCCCTTGAGGAAATGCCTCCATGAGATCCAGCTGTAAGGCATTTTCTCAATTAGTGATCAAGGTGGGAGGGCCCCTTGTGGGTGGCATCATCCCTGGGCTAGTAGTCCTGGGTTCTATAAGAAAGTAAGCTGAGCAAGCCAGGGGAAGCAAGCCGGTAAGTAACATCCCTCTATGGCCTCTGCATCAGCTCCTGCCTCCAGGTTTCTGCCCTGTGTGAGTTCCTGTCCTGACTTCCTTTGGTGATGAACAGCATTGTGGAAGTGTAAGCTGAATAAACCCTTTCCTCCCCAACTCGCTTCTTGGTCATGATGTTTGTATAGGAATAGAAACCCTGACTAAGACAAGGGGTAAATAAGGAAGTGTCACTTCATCTTTCTGTCAGATCAACACCTGCCATGGAAGCACAGCCTAATACCTGCTTAAAACCAGCTCCTCCCAGAACACTCTTGTGATTCCATAACACACTGGAATCTGTTTAGTCCCAAGGACAAGGGACCAAGTTTAGACACATGAGGTACTTACAGGGTATAGACAGCTGTGCCTCCTGCCTTTCCTTCTTAGTCCTTTTCTTTCAGGAGACACCACCCACCTTTCCCTGCTCTCTCTTCTTCTTGTGTGGCCGCCCACCTCCTCACAACCCCAGAGACATGCTCTGTGCTTCCTCAGCATTGCTGGGTCAGGGAGCTCAGTGGCCTGCCTGGGCAATGCATCTCTGGCCCCGCCCCCTGTCCCAGCCCCACCCCTCACCTGTCTTGGGGTCCACTGTGAAGTGGTGCTCGCCGTCCAGCACACTGTACACCAGCCGGGCACTGCTGCCGTAAGTGGGGTCATCTGCATCAGAGGCCATCACCTGCATCACGGACGTGCCTGGGCCCGGGGGACCAAGCAAGACAATGGTCATACAGCGGTCACCTGAAACTTTGCAGCCCTGTCCCCTCCCTGTCTTCAGGAAGCCATGAGAATAGGAGACCCTTTGGGGATAGAGGTCACTGGGCGCACACTTCACAGCCCTACTCTCAAACCAAGGTCCAGCCTGCTTCCTGACCCAGGGCCTTCCTAGGGATACAGGCGGCCATGGATTCATCTCTGGATTCAAATGTCCCTTGGTTCCCAGATGTAGGGCCAGCAAAGGAGTCTCAGTTTCTCCTCCAAAATGGGCAGAATGCCAGTCCTTGGTCTGCAGGGCAAGTGGGAGAATAGATTTGATATTCCCAGTACCATGCAGCTAAGGGCAGTCCCTCAAAGGCAGACGCGGGGATAACAGTCATTATATAGTTATGAGGCACAGTCAGAGCTGGGACTAGAAAGCAGGCCCTTGGGGGCTTTTAGTCACTCCAGCCCCTCTGGATTCATTTTGGACCCTGCCACCTGTCTTCCATCTATCTCTGCAGCAGCAGAGGGAACAGAAGCACAATCAAGCTCACTAGGCCTCAGACGCTGGCATCTCCTGGCCCCCAGGCAGGAGGATAACAGTGGCCAGCTTCCCTTTGGAAAGTGGTTAGCAGTAGGCCATGGTGCCCTCTTGCCCCTCCCCCTGATGCCCAGACAGTGCTGCCCCCTCCCCACAAGCCACACACGCTTCTCCTCATGCTCTGCACGTAGGCTGCTGGGGAGAAGCATAAATTGGATAAAAGTCCATCAAACAGCGGCAATTAAGTTATTGATTTTCGACGCTGCCTCATTAAACTGGGAGCTTCTCCTGGCCTGTCCCAGAGATGGCTCTAATTTGACATCATGTTCAATTTGACGAAAGCAGGGCTTGGGACGTGAGACTGGACCGGTGGGGGGAGGGGCAGATTGAAGGTCTATGGGAACCTTTCTAGAAAAAAAAAGGGTGTGTGTGTGTGTGTGTGTGTGTGTGTATGTGTGTGTGTATGTGTGTGTTGCGGGGGAGATGGAAGATTCAGAGAGAGTTTGGGGGGCTCAGGAAAAGACCCAAAGGGGAAGATCCTGAGATCCTACATCTGGGTGATGTCCTCAGCTGGATGTCCTGCTGGGGACCTGGGTGAGACCCTCCTGGGGCTGAGCTAGGCTCTCTGGGCCAGCAAGCAGCCTGCTGGGAGGTGAGGGCAGTTCACTGCTTGGCTAATGAGGGAGTCTGTAAGTGCCAGTACAGCAATTCTGCTGAGCCCAGCCTGCTGCCCGCCTCTCCCGCCTCCAGCCTGGGGCCCTCCATCATTCCAGACAGACACATGTATTTATTTTTCCTCTCCCTTGCATTTCTCATTTTCCTCTCTGGGTCCCCCCCTCCCAGCCTCTGGAGCCTCCTGAGCAGGCCCTGCAAACACCCCTCTTTGTTGGCTACAGCTCCATGCCAGGCACACCTGAGTTGCCCTGAGAAGGTGAGGAGAGAGGGCAACCCATTCCCTACGATGCTGATGATCGTGGGTTGCCAACTCAGGGCCAAACACACAGCTCCTGTTGCAGAAGAAGGAAATAACGGATCCCTGCTGAGCACCTACTGTATACCTAAGACACAGCCTCTTAGTCCACCACTAGTCCATACAGCCTCTCAGAGGTACACAGTGGACCTCTGAAATACATTACAGGTGAGGAAATGGGCCAGACGGGAAAGGTTTGTTTGAGTGTACACGGAGAGGACATGGTGGGATTTGAACACATGACTACATGGCCAGAGTCCTTTTGGGGACTTGTGTCAGCACAGGCGCAATGAAGGGCACTTCTGGGGAAGTGGCCTGGTGTGCTGAGCCATAACCACTGCAGACCTTGATCTGAGACATGCCACAAGCTCCCTTGTGCCTGGACACTCCTGTAAGCTCCCTAGATCATGCTGAGAAGCCTTTTGTTTCAGAACCAAGAACAGCGCCCAGCAGCTATAAGAACCTGATGGCTGCAGGTGGCAGTCTCAGGAGGCCCCGCTGCTGGGTACAGTGCATCCAGACCTCCCTCACAGAGGCACTGGGGTGGGAGAGGATACATGAAGTGTCAGGCTCACGATGGGTGCTCGGTAAATAGAGCTGGTGTAACTGTTAGGAGGCACAGTCTCTCTGCCTCTTCCCTGCCTGTTCCTTCCCATCCCACAGGCAAGTCACAGTGCTGGGCTGAGTGACTCCCTGGGGACATGGCTGAGCACACGCTCTCTCTCTCTCCCTGACTGCATCTCAGGGATTCCCTCCGGGATGCTCGAATCATTTCCCCAATCTGGGATTCTTTATGGCAGCCATTACAGTTAATGCCAACACGTGGGGATGGTGAAGGGTCAGTGATTCACCACGGCCCCCCAGGCCCTGAAGAAATGGCTTTCTTAGGGGACACAGCCCCTCCCCAGCAGTCAGAAGCTCCCAGAATTGGCAGACAGAAGGGTGCCAGGCTGGAGGCAGCTGTGAGATCACCCCGGCGTTGTCCTCTAGGTCAGCTGCCATGGCTTCTGCCTAGCAGCTCATGATGTATGATCAACACTTCCCCTGTCCTCATGCTAAGCCTGTGACACAGATGCAGGGGTTGATGGGAACAAGTCTTGCTTTCTGGCTTTTGTGTAAGCACTCACGCAACGGCTAGACATCAAGCCACCAATGTGGTCTCAAATGACCCACAGGATCTAAAAGTCCACGTGCAGCTCTCATGAGTGGAAACGCACGGCTGGGTATCATTGCTCAACAACAGTGATGGCATTACATATATGGAATAACCACTTCATATCACATACATACACTTTACATACACCATCGCATGAGAGCTACACAGAAGCCTTGCACTCAGATTGGTTAAGATTTCCAGAGTCAGATTACTAACACCCGTGATCCCAGAATTCAGGGTACAGTGATGGGAAGTTACCATAAATTTGAGATCAGGCTGGGCTACAGGGTGAGGTCCTATCTCAAGAAACAAACAAAAATATCCACTTTGCAGATGAGAAGCCTGAGGCTGAGCTGGGCAATAAACCTCTTTATCTCTTAGTGTCTTGGGCTCCTTCCTCATTTGTGAGGCAGAAATTAAGAGTACCTGCTGCCTGGTTGGATCCCGTTAGAATGCAGAGTCCCGAGATCAGCACCAAGGACAGTACCCACCACGTTCAACCGGCCTGGTGGTCAGTGAGGCAGGATCTCAGTGCGCGGTGGATCTGGTGTCAAAACTAACATGCCCTGCCTTCCAGATAGAAGGAGGGGATTGACTGGGGTTGATTTAAATTAGTGACTGAAAGGGGAGGGGACTCTGAGAAAGTACAGGGAGGGAGAGGAGAGCAAGCAAGGCAGGGATGGGATCCGGTTCCTCATAGAAGGGGCTGGGGAGATGAGACAGGAGGAAGGGCTGCTGTCTAGGGTTCTGCCTGGTCCCCCTGCTTGAACACCTCTTAAGAGCCTGAGTTAACTGGACTAGGAACGGCTTGATTCTTGGGTAAACGGGATCTCGGGGCTCAGGCATCCATGCAGAATGTTAAATATGGGAAGTCTGGTCCTTAGAGAGCACAGACTCTGACGGTGCTCAGTCTGGTCACACATTAGAATCCTCTGGGAGTTTTAAAATAAAACTGACATGAGTCTCCTTCCTGACCAATTAAATAGGACTCCGCGGGTTGAGCCCAGGCAAGGGGATTTTTTTTTTAAATATAAGTTCCCTACAGGGCTCAGAATGGATGCAGTGTGGACCTGGCCCCTGACTGGACCAGTAAGGAAATGGAGTAACAGACGTGTTCAATGCTATCCTGAGGTAATTTCTCCACTACACGGTAGGAAGTGATTCCAACCCAGATCTTCCTGGCCAGGATGTCACCCTCCAGACACGCTAGACCTGCATTGAAGGGGACATCAAGAAGAGCAAGCCTGCCATGTGCTGCCCTAGGTCCTTAAAGCTCCTCACAGCTGAGAACAGTGTGAGACATTCTTCTAAGAGGTCCCTCCCACTTCCAGGGAGTGTAGGTAGCCCTCCCCCCATCACAATCCTGGGTCACATCCCAGTGTGTCCTCACCTCACTCTGGAACGAGCCAGTCTTCCCTTTGATTGGCCTGTTTCCCTGTGTAATCTGAGACTCCCTGGAGCTTAGAGATGATGGATTTAAGAGGCCTACGGGCCAGATATGTAACATGTACATCATTGGAACTCATTTTCAGTTCTCTGGATAGTCAGGAGGCACTTAGGGCTATGTCCTTGGCCCCGAGTCGGAGACTCCTGGACACCAACACCAGCGAGAGGAGACTTGCCTGCTACTCATCCCTGATTTATCCAGGTGGTTCTGATGTCATCCATCCTGTCTGGTCTCTTAACACAGGCTATCCATGGGGTACAGGAAGCCGCAGCCGGCTCCTGGAGGAGGCGATGCAGTGTGGGGTGAAGCTGGAAGGCCACAGAAGTAAACTCTTACTCCAGCCTTTTCCAAGGTCCCACCTGAGGCTGCAGGACCCCCACCCCAGAGGTTCATAAATCTGTAGAGTCAATAGTATTTTGTCCCTCCTGCATCTAGGATGTGGAGGACCCCCCCCCCCCGTAATGAGATTAATGAGATTAAGTGCTTTGGCAAAGCTCAGAGTCCTTCCCTGGCTGAGAGACCAAGTGTCATTATGAAGATGTTTCTAATTGTCTGCCTTTACCTCCCATGCTGCCCTGCTGGGCCTGGGGACACCCTGGGCTTCTCCAACATTTATAAAAACAGATTCCCACCCCCTGCTGCTGCCAGTGCAGTGTGGAATGCTTTCTATTAAAATTTAAAAACCACTTGTCGAGTCCCTGGGAACACTCAGATTATGAAGGAAACAAGCCCCTTCTCCAAATCCGCCCTCCTACCTCCTCCCAGCTCCCTCCTGGACCATCACTTACAATGTGGGCTGGCTGGGCTGGGCTTGACCTTGCTTCTAGCTGCCCAGCCAGGGCGCTCTAATGTAGATGAATGATCCACAGGAGAGGTGGGCTTCAAGGGAAGGGGAGGTGGCAGGACAGGGAAGGAGGCCAGTCCAGAGACCAGCACCAGGGGAGGTAACACAGAAGAGGAGGGGCAGGAAAGTGGGTCAGGGTGGAGAGATGAGGGATAGATACTTGGGGACAGAAAGTGGGGCAGTTACTATGGCAGAAAGAGGTAGAAATCAGAAACGTAGCAAGCTAGAATCACGGAATGAAGACGGTACCGCACAGAAAACTGGCCATGAGGCAGTGCATGGGGCAGAAGGGTGAGGTCTGGCCTTAAGAGATGAGCAAGCCTTTTGAAGAGGCTTTGAACACTCTTCTGTCACTCTGTATCTTTCCTTATGGATCCCAGCCACATTCTTGACCCTGGGTGTGTATCTAATGTTCACCCCCAAAGGGCTTTCCTGATACCCTACATTAAAGCCCACACGATCTTCTGTTCTCTCAGCACTCACATGAGGTCATACTCATGGAGTCCAGTGAGTGACCTTGTGTGTTTGGGACGCAGCTAATGTCTGCATCAGCAACAATAGTCTGGCCAATGGCAGAAGGCAATGTGGTAAAGGGGGAGGGGCAGAGGTTGATGTAGAGTATCTTCTCTTATCTCTAGAGACCGGGTCTCTCATAGGACCTGGAGCTCACCAAGTCAGCTAGAGGAGCTGGCTAGCATGCCATGGGGACACTCCAGTCTCTGCAGTCCTTAGGACCTGGGAGGCACAATGCTGCTTCTGGCTGGGTGCTGAGGATCTAAACTCAGGTCTCCATGTTTGCAGGACAAGCACTTTACCCACCTCCTCAACCTATAAACATCTTTGCCTGTAATTTAGCTGCATTCATTCACTTGATAGCACTGTGTTAGGCCCCTGAGGGCAGGTTAGTGGCTCCATCAGCTTGGCACTGGGTGCCATGCTGGCTCAGAGCCTAGCACAGAGCGAGTACTTACTCTTGGACGGATTGTTTTTCTCTTTATTTAGTTACTTTTACTTTTAAATCTTATTCATTTTTTATGTGTAGGGTGTGTGTTTGGGGGGTGTGTTGTGTCATGGCATGCATGTGTGTGGAGGTCAGAGGACAACTTTGTGGAGCTGGTTTTCTTTTTCTGTCTTTACACAGTTCCCAGAGCTTGGGTCATTAGGCCTCTGTAGCCGGTACTTTACCTGCTGGGCCATCCTGCCAGCTTTGACTAGCTTGTTGCGGGAAGAGACAAAGTGAGCATAGGCTTGCTCTTCCCTGTCCAGATTACCTGGGATCCCTGGGGGCGACTCCAAAGGGCCAGGGCCCGCTGCCACCTGTCCCCACCAGAAGCATCCCATCCTTTTGTCCCTCCAGCGGGGAAGCCAGAGCTGGCGCTGTTGCTAGGCAAGAGGGTGTAGCACATATAGATCTTCCTGGACTTTAATTAAAAACATCTTTAGAAGTCGTCGTCTCTGCCGAGGCCGGCGATTGATTCCTGGCCTGGGCCCTAGGGCTGCTGAGCCACTCTCTCTGGCTGCAGATGGGACAGTCAGAGACTCCCCGCTTACTGGCTTACTGTTTGCTGTCTTCAGCAAATGATACCCCCGGGAACCACCCTCTTTTCCTTTCAGCTACCCCCCAACCCCCCGCCCCTTCAAGTCCTAGATTTGGGAAACAGGCCGCACGCTTTTACATTTTTATTTCTGCTCTTCGGCCTTGGTTCCCTTTGCTGCAAAATGGGGGTGTCAGCACTTAAGAGAGAGCCCACAAAGAGGGTGAGGTGAGATTAGGGGTGTGAGAGAGATTTCGAGCTGTCAAGTACTTCCCAAGGAAGGGTCGCGACTGTCCCCTGAAGAAAGCTGAGGATGTTGCTTTCAGGGACGTCAGAGTTCTGGTTTCCAAGGTCTGTCTCAGCTTTGACTACAGAGCCTCAGACAACTCACTTGTCTCTTGTTGCATTTACTTCCCAGTCGGCAGAATGAAGACAGTAACACCTGCCCTCCTTATTCCCGGGATTGGAGGATAAAGGCAAATCGCTCTGTGAAAGCAGTGTTAGCTGATAGCTATTATTTACTGAATATCCCAAGAAGTGCGGGCTGTACTGCAAAACAGGTTCCATCTACTCATTAGAGATGCAGCTCACAGGGAACTGGAGCCAAGGGAACGGGACTGTGGCAGGGGCCTGCAACATCCACACTCGGTTGAGCCCCAACCCTGTGATCCAGCCACACCACTGCTACCGTGTGGTACACTATGTCCCCAGCCCCACCTTACAGCAGACATCACTAATCTATTGTGGCACTCCTTTCTGTTGAGCCCAAATGAAACCTTCAGACTCTCTAGTCGTTACCAATTGATCGAGGCCGCTGCAGATGAAGGTGTGACTCAGTCCTATTCTGAGGTTGGGATGGTGTCCTGTTTATCTGTGCACCGTGACCCTTCACACGCAGTGTGCAGTGTGTGAAATGGGTACCAGGAATCCCAAGGGTCTGCTCAGTTTCTATCTGTGGGTCTCAATACAAAGTAACCCCCAGCAAACATTCTCAATGCCCTTGTCCTCGGTGACTTGATACAGGGCTCTCAGAGTCAAGTAACCTGGATGCCATGCATATAGTGGGCGCTAATAAATGCTGGCAGACTTCAATGTTCTTTGCATTTTCTGCAGTACACAGAATGAAACGGCAGCTAATAAACACAGATTGAATCGAGGCTTTATGCTTTCTTCTTTCTTTTTTTGAGAAAGGGTTTCTCTGTGTAGCCCTGGCTATCCTGGAATTGACCCTGTAGACCAGGCTGGCCTTGAACTCAGATCCGTCTGCCTCTGCCTCCCAAGTGCTGCCATTTAAGGTGTACACCAACACTGCCTAGCTGAGGGGCTGTGTTTTCTGTGGTGCCAAGCACAGTATTTTGCATACAGTTGGCATCGATGATTGGAGAAGTGGAGTTGGGTCTGGAAACCGTGGAAGACTCCTGTATCCTGGAAGATGCAGGACTCCTCTCACTGTATCTAGGCCAGGTTGTGACACGCTAGGGGAGGCACCCGGGGCTCCTTACACTGAAAGACCACAGAGGTAAGCACTTCTCTGCCCAGACTCACTGCTTGTCAACTTCATGAAGCCCCAAGCTTTTGTCCCTTCCTCTCCTGCCATGGTTCTAGGAGAGTATTCAGACTCATCCAGGTGTCCCCAGCATTTCCACCTGTGTTTATGGAGGACACCCCAGTCCTAACCAGACCGAGGATGAACTTACTCCTCCTTCCAAGGCAGCTCCAATACTGAGCTGCTCAGAGCTCACGCAGGGGTGCACTGACCCCGTGGGCTCTGCTCTGAAATAATACAATGGCATTCTTCTTTCCCATTGTCCCTTACCTGTCCAGCTGGTACCCCCTCTCACCTCCCTCTTTCTGCCCTTGGTCTGTATATATCAACACAAGCTAGGCCATTTTTAAAAAGTATGCATTGGGTCTTATCAAATCTCCGCCTACATCTCACTCAGCCAGCACCAAAAGCCTTCCAGCAGAAACCAAATCCTAGCTCCTTCAGCTTAAGACCTGTTTACGGAGGTACCCAAGCTCTGCCACCCTCCCCATCTCTTCTTGCAGCAATCGGAGCACAGCCTATCCTAGGGTCTTGGCACCCATAACTCCCTGCACCTGAAATATTCTTTGACTGTGGTTTGAGTTCAAGTGTGGTACCCAACCTAGCAGCAGCTCCTGGGAGTTTGCTATCACGTCTCACAGTCAGAACTGCTGGATTGGAAACTCTGGGGGTGTGGCTGAGGTGGAGCTCTGTGATGGAGAGCTTACCTAGCGTGCATGAGCTGAGTTTGATCTCCAGCACTGCAAAGAAAGGAGCCCTGGGGGGATAGATTCGGCAACCTGTGTTAACTAGCTCTCTAGGTAATTTGGGTTGGAAAACCCTGCTTGGTGCTGCTCTTTCCTTCAGTTCCCTTCTTTCAGTATGTGATTCAACACTCTCATAAAAAAGGAAGTTTCCGGCTCTGTGGATAAGAAGGCGCTTGCTGTGCAAATGTGGGGGACCTGAGTTCTAATCCCCAGACCCATATAAAGCCGGATGAGATAGTGCCCTTTTGTTGTCCCTGTGTGCCTATAGTGAGATGAGGGATGGAGAGAGAATCATCCGGAAGCTTACAAACCAGCCAGCCTGGCCACACAGAGACAAACAAAAGACAAGCTCTACAGCAAGGACCAACCCTGGAGGATCACCTCTGACCTTCACGCATGCTTAGTGTCATGTGCACACCCACACTCACATACTCGAACACGCACACACATACACAGACACCCTAACATACATCAAAAAAGGGGGAGAATTTCTACCAAATTCTAGCCAGTCTGGTTCCCATCAGTCCCTCACTGTGTGGGCCGCCTGATGATCACCAATGCGGGCCACAGTGCCTGTGCCTGAGGCACGAAGCACCCCCGATGCTCACAAGTAACTCTGACCCCTGGGGGAGGACAGGGGCTCGCTCAAGGTCAAGGAGGTGTTGGGCCTGCCAACTGTCTGTTGAGGACTTGCTTCTCTGCACCGGCCCCAGTGTGGGCTGGCATGCTCCCCCCCCCTCAGAAGCTTGGTTCAATGGCCCCGGGCGTACTTTCCTTCTCTTTTAAGCTCTGAGTGGTTTAATTTGCGAGCACAGCTGCCTTTCATGTCGCAAGCTGCGTCCCTGTTCCCTCTGATCTCGGAAGCTGCCCGATCCACTGCCGCTTGTCAGCCCCGCCCTGCTCAGCCCTGATCAGGAGGTTCAGTTAATTGTGACTGATTTTCAAAGCCGCCTGGAGTCTCCATGAGCACCCAGTGCCGGATCTGCTTCTTCAAAAAGTTACTCAAATAAAATCAACTAATTTAATTTTTGCCTTTTCCCGCCCCCTCCTCGGTTCCCCAGCTTGTCCAAAGTGAGTCACCCTGCCTGCCTTTCTTCTGAGTGCTATGTCAGTTCAGGCTGGGACTCAGGCCAGTGCCTCCTACACTCTGGGACCTGGGATGCACTCTTGTCCTCCTCTCGGAGTTCAGCCTTCCGATCTGTGCAACAAGGACCCTTGCCTCTCCGACAACCTGAAGGCAATGGCAGGGTCAGTTCCAGCATTCACTGGCTTCAGGACCCCGACGCACTATCTCTTGCCTCTGGGACCTGGTGCTCCCCCTTGTTCAGTGAGGTGCTGATAACAGCTCTGTCATGTTAGTCAGTGAGGGTGAGGTAGGGATCGCCCACTGAGCCACCTTGGCAAATGTGGCCTGCTCCTTCCGTGAGACCCAGACCCAGCCTTCCTCTGCAGTATGGTAGACAGAACCTTCTTAAGTCTTTCTTGAAAGTCACTCAGATGTAACACCGGTTTCCTTTCCTAGCATCAGTTCTCTCAAGCTTTCGGGTCTTTTCTATGGGAGAGCATGCAGATTGGGGAGACAGCTAAGTGGGCAGACGCACTGGCTACGCAACCCTGGTGACCGGAATTTAAGCCATGGACCAACATGGGATCAGGATGTGGTAGCTGTGGTAGCACACATGTGTAATCCAATAGCACACATGTGTAATCCAATACCACACGAGTGTAATCCAATAGCACACATGTGTAATCCAATAGCACAC
>NW_021604638.1:9625043-9643135 GCF_004785775.1 Grammomys surdaster | reverse complement strand
CACACATGTGTAATCCAATAGCACACGAGTGTAATCCAATAGCACACATGTGTAATCCAATAGCACACGTGTGTAATCCAAGCACTTCTACAGCAAGACGGGAAACAGAGACAGGAGAATCTGGAAGCTCGAGAGTCAGCTAGTCCGGATACAGAGCATAGCAGCAGAAACACGAGAGACTCTGTCTCAAAGAGGGTGGAAGGATGGCCTGGTGAGTGGCTCAGTCCATAAAGGTGCTTGTCATGCAGCTCTGAGTACCCAAGTCAATCCTTAGAACCCACAGTGGAAGAAAAGAGTCAACTCCCAAAAGCTGTCTGATGACCTCTGTATGTGTGTGTGTCTTTAACTTTTTAATTAAAAAAAAAACAACCCACATGTCAGTTTTGGGAAAGCATAGACAAGACCATGTCCTCTTAGGTCAGAGATTAGGTGAGGGTTTCTGGGCCTGGGAAATTGGGGATTTGAGCTGCCCCTGCCTTGTTTGTGACCTTGAACACACCACTGTCTCCTGGGCCCCAGTTTTTCCATTAATACAATTCATATCTAAGCTTTTGGCAACTCTGGAATGTCCTGGGTCTTTGCCACTGACAACCTCCTGGGTATCTCCACAGCCCAGAGCTCCCCAATAAATTGTCTTATTCAACCAACAGTTTAAAGAGTTCTGCCCTGCTTCCGAACGAGTCCTCCCATCTTAGCATGTCAGAAACCAGACTCCTGCTTCTCTTTCGTCTCCGAGAGCTGTTCTTCCAGCTCAGGAAATGGAAGTCCCATCGAGTTCACAGCTCAGGTTAAAGCCCTAAGCCTAAGACGTGAGTTTCTCTCTCATACCCTACAGCCAGTCCATTAGCGAACACCCTCAGCCTCGCTCTCAAAATCCATCCACCAGCGACCTCGTTTCCATGTCCCTTCTCTAGTGCCACTTTGAGGGATGCCACCACCATATTCCATCTTGGTAACTGCAGTGTCCTCCTTCTGAGCAACCAGCTCCTGCCTCTGCCTTTCCCACACCAGTTCCTTCTTCATGGCACAGTCATGAGATTCCGATAAACCAGGCCAGACCCTATCATTCTTCTGAAGGGAATCCACAGATGGTCTAGCATGTACAGAATAAGGATAAAGCCCCAACTACTATGTACGTGGCTGCGTGATACTCAGGGAACTTAACCCCAGGGCCTTTGCACATTCTGCTCTCTGTGCTCTTCCCCTACAACAGCCATCTTCTCACTGGTCCAGCATCACTTCTGAGGGGCCCTTACTGTTCGTGAGTGTATAGGTTCTTGTTTGTCTATACATAGTCATTCCTCCCATGCCTTGTACATAGTAGGCATTCAACACATTTATTTTAAATGAACGAATACTATATGCCAACAAACAGCTGGCCAGTCATAGGAAAAAAGAGATTTCCAGGCACTGCTAAGCTAGCAAGCATGTACACATCAAAGACACACATGCACCTGTGTGTGTGCAAGGCTTCCATCTCCACTACTCAATTTCCCACTACTGCTTTGTGACCCCTATTTTCTCTGATCCATATTTCCCTTTGACTATCGGTGATCTGGTTATTGAGTCAGATTTGGTCCAACCTGGATACACTGAGGCTGACTGTACCTCCCCCACCCCCAAGTCTAAGTGTCCTGGCTTTTGATATGTAGCCACAGGGCTAGAGACCCAGAGAAAGGCCAAGCTAGCTTGCATCTTCCAGAGAAGATAGCCTAGGACCCTGCATCCTGCATTTGCCTGTCTGACTCGCAGGCCCCTTTTGCTAACATGGTGAGGAAGGGGTGGCAGCCTGACACCCACAAGCCATGTCTCAGTCAGTGTCCACTAGAGACTCAGGAGCCTGGGCAGAGTGGAACCTGGACGGCCGTCTAGACAGCTGTCTGGGATCCCACCAGGCAGAGGCACATTGCGTTCAGTCTGGTCACAGTGTTCTGTTCAGATGCATGCTGAACAAGCCTGTCTCACGTCTACAGACAGCTGTGTATTTGTGTGTGTGAGTCTGTGTCTGTGTGTGTGTCTGTGCATGCTTGCGTGCGTGCGTGCGTGCGTGTGTGTGTGTGTGTGTGTGTGTATTTTCTTTTGAAATTCCCATAGGTGGGTGTATGCAGTGCCCCTGGCTGCTTATAGCCACACCCAGCAAAGAGGAATTGATTCTATCAGTGCCTCAGAGTGTTAACGTGGGCTGGAGTCCCCAGGCAGCAGGGTCCCTAAGCTGAGGCAGGCCGGTCAAGTGAACAAAGCTGTCAACACGGGTGGGGGTCTCCAGCTGCACCCAGATGGAACAGCACCCCAGCAAGATGATGCTTTCCCTGTGGTCACCATGGAAGCTGTTTGTCCAGTCGCTTGCTTTGTTTGGGGGTCATTTCCTGTGCCTGTGGTGAGTGGCTATGCGCATGTGTGAGATCGTGTTCAGATCTGTGCTGGCCTGGTTGTTGCCATTTTAACCTGGAGATGAGCCAGCAGCTGTGCAGGGGCTGTGTCTATGTGTAGGAAGCTGGACTTTGAAGAAGAGCTGTAACCGTGTCAAACATGTCCAACACGTGGGGCTGTTTCTCTGAGCATACAGTGTGCACGTGTCCTGCTGAGCTTGCACAGCTAGGCTTGAAGGTGTAGCTGTACCTGACTAGTCAGTTGTCACTGAGTCCACAGACAGGCCCATGTCCACATGCTATATGGATGTAGCTGAGGTCATGTGTAGGCTGTGCCCAGCTATAGCTGGCAATGTGCCTTGCTTCAGGCTGTCCTCTGCACCCAGGGGTAGCTACTCTGTCTCTTCTGTCCTTTCCATCAGGATTCAACTAGCACATGCCAGTCTCCCTTGGGGCATCCCGACCCAAGGCCTCACCCATGCCCCCAGCCCACCTGTAGGTGACAGCTCGGCCACACTGCCGATGTAGGGGCCGTGGAGAAAGCGTGGTTCACTGTCGTTGATGTCTTGTACTTTGATGATGAACTCTGACTCGGGCTCCAGCAGACGGTTGGTGGCTCGATCCCTGGCTTGGGCCCGCAGTGTGTAGAAGGTTTTCTGCTCCCGGTCCAGGCGCTCTGTGGCATGGATGTCACCTGTCAACTCGTCAATCAGGAAGATGGTCCCTGCACCCTCGCCAGAGATGGTGTACTTGATGGTCCCGTCGCCTTCGTCAGAATCCGAGTGGATCTGGGGAGGCGGGAAGAAGGCAGGGTGGACAGTGAGGAAGGCAGTGTCTTCTCTGACACATCCCCCATAGAGTCTCATGGGGACCTTTTTCCTAGGCACATCTCTCCTTCAGAGGAACAGAGAGGCCCAGCAGCTGTGCCAATCTGAGCTTCACACCCTCAACAAAGTCTTCACTTGGGATTTACCCTACTCCAACTGCACCCCACAATCCACCTTCTCTAGGCCCCCAAAGCCACCAGCTTTAGATGATAACCACTACCCCACGCTACCCCACCTCGGAAAAACTCTCATGCTTCCTGTTACCTTTGAAATGAAGTCCAGGAGCCCAGCTTGCATGGCCCTGCAGCTTGTACTGTGTCCTTGTGTATGTGCACACTTGTGTGTGTGTGTGCACACTTGCGTGTGTGTGTGTGTGCGCGCGCACGCACATGTTGGGGGTTGTGGGGAGGGTGTGAGAGGACACCCTTAGGTATCATCCAGTGTGGTTTTATTTCTGGCCTGAAGAAGGTCGACCAGTGAGACCTCTTTGTTCTTGCCCCCTAGCTCTGGGCTACAAGCGCATGCCACCGTGCTTGGCTGTTTAAATGTGGGTTCTGGGGAATCAAACTTGTGTCCTCATGCTTTCCAGACGAGCACTTTATCCACTGAGCTATCGCTCCAGTCCCGGAGCGTCTGTTTTGAACACGCATCCTTATTTCTCTGCTTACTGAAAATCCCCTCCCATCCCCCTCTAAGATCTCCGAGAACATCAAAACCCATCACTGTCGCGGCTCACCTTGCAAGATCACCACTGTGTGCTTTTCAAATCTCCATGTACATGTTAACGACACAGGCAGCTTCTCACACGTGTCCCTGGCTCACCCGCTCTGAGGTGGGGCTTCCCAGTACACAAGCCCTGTGCTACTCAGTGACCTTGCTTGGCACCAGAGTCTCCCCCTGGCTTTATAACAAATCTCTGTATATGGAAGGTGAGCCCATGACTTGCTACTTTGTGGGGACTAGGAGTGAGAGAGGGGGGAGGTGTTCGCAGAGGCACCTGCACCCATCAGGCATTGCGCGGTTGAGGGTCACATTAATTTAGATTAGGAGTCTTTAAAATGAACCCTGTTCAGACAAACTTTGCAGGTTTTTCTTTTTCATTTTCCTAGGGAGGCCAGGCCACTCCGGAGCTGACTTGCTTCTTGCCCCGTGCTCCCTCCCTGTGCTCCCTCCCTGTGCTTCCCTACTCCATTCTAAAGTCTCTGCAGAGGATACCAGTGGAAGAGGTCGGCCATGACTCCAGCAACATCCCCTGTGCATCTTACACAAGTCACTGTGCGTCTCTGAGCCTGCCACTGCATCTGTAACACAGCATATCCTCCCAAAGGAACTGGGCTGACAGTCCCCTAAGGTCCTTGGAGCTGGGCTGACAGTCCCCTAAGGTCCTTGTCAGCTGCCCAGAACCAGCAGCAAGAGACAGGATGCTACTGTGGGACTGGGGCTGGATCCAGGCCCCACGGAGCCCTGCACGACCCCCGAGGCTGCTGGATTACCAAAAGGTCCAAATGGCTGCGAGGTAGGAGCAGACGGAGTCTATTTAGGGAAGGTATGGAAGCTTTTGGCTTTTTAGTAATCACTACAAATATACCTGTTGGTGCCAGCTAAAACTTAGCCCTGCCTGAGACACATTAAGTATCTGATACACAGAAGGCATGATTACACTAAGCAGTCACTATTTATAACTGGGATTTCTTCCTAGTACAGCTAGGCGCCAGACCTCAGGCTGTTTCCACTGTACTGGCATCTCTTGGGGTAGGGACCAGCAAGAGCCTGTTCTCTTGCAAACAGAGACTTTACTTTCCAATGCTCAAATCTCCAAGCAGCCCTGAATAGAAGAAAGCCCATCTGGATGAAGCCAGCGACTCTGAACAGCCCTTGCTCCTCTCTAAGACTCTGTGGAGATGGGGGATGAAGGAGATGGTCCCTAAGGCACTTTTGAGGCCTGGCTGTGGCAGACTCCAGCCCCCTCATCCTCAGAACAGGTGCCAAAGAACTCATCAAGAGGAGAGCCCACCCAGTCACGTGGGAGGAGCCGAGGTGTAAATTCTGTGGTAGAACTTTGCGTCTGAAAGGTGGATCATAGAAGTGCCATTTGGAAGATTGAATGGCCCATAAACATTTTCATATTTCATTAGCCGATTAATGGGCATCTCTCTCTTTTTGGCGACTCTGCTGACTCTCAGCAGAAATTGCTGGGAGTAAACGGAGGCGTCTGGTGGAACCTTTCCGGGTCCCCGTCCTGTTATAGATTGCCCCAATTAATGCCCGTCCTGGGCTCCTTCTTCCTGTCCAGTTACTGTTAATAGATTTCTCATAAGTGGCTGGACTGTAAAAAGCTCATAACTCAGTTTAATGCCCCCTATAAAATTATCTCAGACGTCGGCCCTGAATCATTGGCAGCGCCTGGGATGAGGGGACCTGTCTCTGTTTGTTTGTCTCTTCCATCACCTTACCCTGGGGAGGTACAGTGAGAAAGGGAGACATGGCCTCTGTTAGGGTGTCTCTTCCCACTTCCCAGTGTGACCAGACATCTGCTTATTCGATCAGCAAGCACCTGGGAGCATTGTGGTAGAAGAGATAGGATTGTGGGAGAATCTGAGCAGCTGTCATCTTCAACGGTGTCCATCACTGCCTGTAAAGTGACTCTTGCATGTCTCAGATGAGGAGACTCCTGCACAGGACAGAAGTGATCTCTGTCACATGGCCCACAGAAGCTAAGCTTGCAGGTGTTATAGCTGTTGGTGGGTTCATTTCCCCCTTCCGAGTCCAGTTCCCCCACCCCAGATGCTCAAACCTTCTCTATGAGGCACAGTAAAGATTAAATGAATACATGTTGGCAATGACTCAAGCATTTTGGCCACAGTGATACCTTCCCTCTCTGTATTGTAGATCTCCATGATGTACAAGGTTTTACATCCCTTGAATTTGCTTTTCTTCTTTCTTTCTTTCTTTCTTTCTTTCTTTCTTTCTTTCTTTCTTCCTTCCTTCCTTCCTTCCTTCCTTCCTTCCTTTCTTCCTTCCTCCTCCTCCTCCTCCTCCTCCTCCTCCTCCTCCTCCTCCTCCTCCTCCTTCTCCTCCTCCTTTTTTGAGACATGGTCTCAGGTAGCCCAGGTTAGCCCCAAACTCACTAGGTACCTGAGGATGATCCTGAACTCGTGATCCTTCTGCTTCCCCTACTCTCCCAACCCAGTGCTGGTATTACAGAACCCTGATATTTTCCCACAGACCTCCTTCCCACTCTCAATGAGGAGTGGGGAGGAGGGAGAGGAACCCAGCGTTGATGCCATTGATGTTCTGTGAAGTGTGACATAGCACTCACACTGGGGCCCAGTAGCTGTTTGCAAGGAACTACAGGGTCAGACTGCCAATCAGCCCAGAGAGGGAAGAGCTAAGAGCTCAGAGCTATGGGCGCTGGGCTGGGCTACATTCTGGCTCAGCCCTGGAAGACAGTTGAAGATCTCCAGCTGTGCATGGCATCTGGAGGACCGTGCTCTCGTTTCCTGAGCACCTACTGTATTTCTCCTGCCGCAGGTTCTCAGCGTGCAGTATGTAGATGGCTTTGCATGCTCCATGTGAAAGGACCAAAGTGGGCCTGAGTCCACTGGACTCCCGAGTGCTGGTCTATCCTCCTACAGCCTCAAGGAGACGACTGGTCATCTCCTAGTGCTCCCAGTGGAGGATGGGAAGCAGGGGGCGGGGCCACCAGCTGGGTCTCCAATGGCAGTCTTTGCCCTGTGCTTCTCCCTGAGTCTCAGTTCCACCATTTGGGAAAAGATCTCAAATCACACAGCAAGAGGGGCTATGGGTGTGAAGTCGGGAGCAGCTACACCCCAGCACCAGCCCTGCCCCAGCCTGCTGAGTGGTGGCGCTTCTCACAGCCTCAGTTTTCGCATCTGTAGATGGGACTGCCATTGCTACCAACATCCCGTAGGTTCATAAGATAATATAGGTGACCTCATGGCACACAGTAGGTCCTTTCTGTGGATCAGCATTCCTTTCCTCTCTTTGGATTCAGGCAGGATGGGAGAGGAGTCATCTAACTCACCCTCCCCACCTCCTGATGCATGGATCAACCACAGATATCTCCACTCATCGGAGGCTTAGAGGCTGTCTAGTGCCTTCTCAGTTCAAAGTCCCACTTTATTCCTCCTCCAGGAAGTCCTCTTAGATGTGGCCCACTGGGTGGAAGAGCCCTGTGCCCCTCCATGCACAGGTTTCTCCATGCTACACTCCCCTGAGCCTTTTGGGTTTGGGGGCAATGAGGAGGTTGGTTTGCTGGGTCTGAGCTCCCCAGGGGGCGCCCTGAGATGCTCATGGAGCAAGGAGAGGGCAGGAGAGCTGAGTGTGCACACAAAGTGTGAGATCAAAGTCTCCTTCCAGGAACAGCCGAGGGCTCATCCTCATCGCTACAGCAGCACCCAGCACGGGCTGGGCAGTAAACACACTGAATGTGTGACAAGGGACACATAACAGCCACTAGAGTTTCCTACCAGCCATCTGGAATTTCTGGACCCATTGGTTTTCTCTTACTATATTCCAATCAAGGTGCCTCATTTGAGACTGGAGTTGGAGAGTCACCTATTTCCAAGGGGAGGAAATATTTCCTCAGTGTCATGTAGACACAGGCTGGACAATGGAGGATAGTTACAGGACTCTTATGGTGCCCAAGTACACAATGCCAGAACCTGCAGCACCACCTCTGCCTGCTACCTCCTCCTCCTGTGAACTCCCTGGTATGATCATCCTCTCCCATTAAACAGATAGGCAAACTGAGGCTCAGAAAAGGAAAGCATAGATCCTACCTAAAGCCACACAGCTCAGGAGAGGCAGTTACAAACCCAGTGTTGGACACCGTGTCCCTGTTCTTACTACCCCATCCATAGAAGCCTGTTTCTGAGGAGGAACGACCACCCGTCTCTTCCCCAAACCTAGCCCTCAATCATAAACACCAAAACCAAGAGCACTATGGTGCCTCATCCCAGGGGGCTGCAAACGGGATTTACAGGGCCATTAATTACTTCCTCCTAATTAAATCAAAATTAAATGTGAGCAGAGGTAGGGTTTCCTTATTAAAGACAATTAAACGGACAGCGACGCTACGCAAATAAAAACGAGTCCGGGATTTAAACAGAAAGCAAATCAAATACAGAGCCCCCCTCCCCCAGTGCGAGTGGTCTGATCACGCAGGCACAAGTCGTAAACCAAGAGTTCATCAATTTTCTTTAAATATTAGCAACTTAATTAAATCCACTCCCCTCCCTGCTCCAGTCCTGCCGTAGATCTAAAATAGATCTCACCGCCCACAGGAGTTGGTCATAAGTGCTGACCCCATAATTCTAGCTTTAAAAAAAAAAAGAAAAAGGGTAAAATCCTACAAAATCCACACCCGGCTGACAGGAGCCTCCGGGGAAATTACAGTTCAGAAAGGGGATTAGTGAAAGTACCCAGATTTTATGGAAATGCTGGGATGTTGCTTTGGGGGGCGGGGGTGTTGGAGAAGGTAAGAGGAGGAAGTGGGAATGCCCACCAGCAGGGCTGTGCAGGGAGCTGTCACTGAGGCCTGGGGACAGCCTAACAACTGGAGGGGCCTGGTGGCTCCTGTGGGTGCTGACAGGAGCCTGGCGGTGAGTGATGAAGGAGGCGGTTGTGAAATCGGCTACCGTTGGGCACGCGGGGTTCGCTGCCTGGCTCTGTTGCTAAGCTACCTTTAGAATTCGAGAAGGACTGATGCTCAGAGTGACTCCCTGGGGTGGGGGACCAGGAAGCTGTGATTTCACTGGAGCCACGGAGAAGTCCTTTCTCCCAGCAGAGCAAAGGATGTGACACCATTGGAGGGCACACACACACAAGTGTGTGTTTGTGCATACACAAGCACAGGGTATGCATGGGCTTGGCTGGTTAGGGACCACTGCCTTTAAAAAACAACAAACCTAAGCTCACCTTCTTAAGATGGAAGATCTCCTCCCACTGAGTGACAAGAAGCTAAGATGTGTAAGGGCCTGAGCACAGGGCTTACTAGAACCTGGGCATCTGAATCTGGTCCCAGTCAGCTCACTGGCCACACACGAGTCTCCCTCAATGAGCAAGCTCCAGGCAAGTGTTTCAAAGCTATGGGATCTTCCCTTTGCTCCCTGCATAGTACCCTGGGGGTGGGGCTAGCAGTAGGGAACCTGAGACTAGGCTAAGGGGATGGAGGAGGCTGGCAATCCATAACAGGGGTGGAGACCTTTCCAGAGCATGGACCAGCATAATGCTGTCTCATAACAGATGCTAGGCATGAATTCTAGACTTGCAGTGGTGCTGGCGACCTGGTGACCTGATTATCTATCTGTATTGTCATTTGGTCTTGGCACACACTTCTCCACACCTGGGCCTCAGTTTTCCCCTTCTTACAATGAAGAAGGGCTTACTAAAAGCCCTTACTGACAACAAATTGTGGTTCGAGGTGTTATGATGGGGCTCACTTAGGCTGGTGAGACCCCAAAGGCTGGCCAGGCAAAGATGCAAGCAGCCAATTTGTGATGCAGCTTTCCTAAGCGGCTGGGTATCCTTTGCAGAGAATTCAGCTGCTGGGCCTCTGACTATCTGAGCCATCAGCCCATGTAGTTTTAAGATGTTTGAGTTCTATATTTGAGTTCTCTGAGGCCTCTCTGGGGACCTGAGACATGTTCAGGCTTTTTTCTAAGCTCGCCAAGTCTGGACCCTCAGCTTCGGGCTAGCCTCCTCTCCTTAGGGCATCAGAAACTACAAGTCTTCAAAACTATCTTGCCAAGCAGTATGAGGTCCTGTGTTTGACCCCTGGTATTCAAATTAAAAGCCAGGCATGGCACTCTGTCCTTGTAAATCCCAGATCAGGGGAAGCAGAAATAAGCGATCTCTGGGGCTCACTGGCTAGCCTGCCAAGGCTCCTTGGTGAGTTCCAGACCAGTGAGAGACCCTGGATTAAAAGAGGCAGACAGGGTTTATAAGTATGACAGCCAAGGTTATCCTCTGGCCTTTAAACATTCAAGAAGCTACAGGCACAAGCAAGGTAGACGCCCCTGTCTACTCTAGGCCTCTGCCCTCTCTGCCCTTGGTTTCTCTGTCTGGAGAGAGAGAGAAAACAATTTTTTTTTTTTACCTTGCACTTGGGTGATTAAATGCTTTATATGAGAATAATAGGAAGTACCCAGGCCAAGCCACAGGCTGTGTTTTGTAAGCTGCGTTCTCTTTCTTAATCCTCAAGAAGCTGGGCACATGAGATCTCAGACCCCCTGTTTGCAGATGACGAAAGAGGTCTGGTTGTGTATAAAGGTATGGGTTCAGGGCTGGAGAAGTGGCCCAGGGGTTAGGAGCACTGACTGTTCTTGTAGAGGACCAAGGTTCAATTCCCAGCACTCACGTGGTGGCTCGTATCCATCCAGAATTCCAGTTCTGGGGATCTGATGCCCTCTTTTGAACAGCAGGAACATCAGGCACACATGCGTACACATACAAGCCAAACACTCAGATTAAAACAAAAAAAGATCCAGGTTCAAGGCTCCGTGGGGAGCAGGTTGGTCAGGTCAGGCTTCTAGAGCCTGCATCTGTAGCTACTAGAACACAAGTGTTTTTCTCTCTACTTCACACAATCCAGTCAGCCTGACTGGGAGCTGGCAGTCCCTGCTCTGCCACTGGGATGTTGGACCATTCTAAGTGAGGCCTGTGTTTTCCCAAGCTCTCTCTGTGGGATCCCGGCTTTGCTCAGTCAGGACCTATTTCAGCCGATGTGTGGACGGTGTTGGCCGAGCAGCGGGCAGACCTTTGTCTGGAAGGCAACGTTTCCTGCACCCGGTTACAGGCAGGCTTTTCTCCCACTGTCAGGGGCTGGGCTGTGAGCCTCAGATCTGTGTCAGTTCATTCTCAGGCTCAGGTAGCAAACTAAGCTCAAACTAAGTTGGATTTCCTACCACCAACCAAAATGTGCTGGCAAGCAGCCGTCTGCCTGAGCAAAACCCAGAGAACCATCCTCAGCTAACAGCCACTCCTGCTTCACCATCTCTACCGCCAGCAAATCTCCAGAGAAGTCAGGCTCTCCAGGCTTCTGAGTCTGCATAGACTGCAGCCGCCTTCCATCAGCTTGATGGGCTCCTACGTTCATGCTAAAACCCAGCTCAGGGCTTTTCTCCGACATGAAGCCAGCCAGCATTCCCATTTAATTGGTGCTCACTGGGCTCCCAGGCTGATTTGTGAGAAGTTTTACACATCGGGGTGTTTGTGATTTCTTGGAAGCCTCATTCAGCAGGAGTTGATCCTACTTCTGTCTTCCCAGCAGCACACTCAGGCTTCATGAGGAGCAGGAATTTGAATGGGCGAACACCAGCCTGAGCTCACTTCCTTAAAGATGTAGCGCCCTAGGCTCCAGCCAGGTTAACCAGAATTTGCTCAGAGTTTGGAAAGACTCCTTCCTTCCTTCCTTCCTTCCTTCTTCCCTTCCTTCCTTCCTTCTTTCCTTCCTTCCTTCCTTCCTTCTTCCCTTCCTTCCTTCTTTCCTTCTTTCCTTCCTTCCTTCTTCCCTTCCTTCCTTCCTTCTTTCCTTCCTTCCTTCCCTCTTTCCTTCCTTCCTTCCTTCCTTCCTTCCTTCCTTCCCTCTTTCCTTCCTTCCTTCCTTCCTTCCTTCCTTCCTTCCTTCCCTCTTTCCTTCTTTCCTTCCTTCCCTCTTTCCTTCTTTCCTTCCTCCCTCCCTTCTTTCCCTCCTTCCACCATTCTCTCATTCATTTACTCACTTTTTCACAGAACAGTGTGTGAGCCTCATTGGTACAAGGCACTGGGGATTTAATGGTGAGCAAACATGCTTTGATGAAAGAGGCATTTGTCAACTGAACAATCAAACAAACACATGTGTAATTGATGCATCTGAAAGACAGATACAGGGACATCAGGGCTTAGTGCACAGGCACGTGTGTGTGTGTGTGTCCTAGCCTGGCATAGTCAGGGAGGGCTTCTCTGAGGAAGCAACATTTGAGTTGAGACTAGTGTCCAGCACCTAGTATGAGAGAGAGGAAGGAGCAGGGAGGAGAAGAGACAGCCTAGGCAGCTTGGTGAGGACAACAGAAGATGCCTGGGGCCTGCCATGGCCTTTCAGAAAGCAGTAAGACCAGGCTAGCCATGCAGCTCAGAACGAGAGTGACCGTGTGTCAGGAGGCACAGCTACAGAAGACCTCAGCTCTGCAGAAAGCAGGTTCAAACTCAGGCATGACCCCAGGGAAGTTATCGAGGTCCAGGAAAGTGGCAAGGGGACAGAGGGGACATGATCCAATCTGTGAATTTCTTGGCTGTCCCCACAGTACCCAGGCATGAGTTGGGCTCCTCCATTGCATCGACAGTGGAAAGGCAGGGGCTGTGAAGAGAGTGTGAGCCAGGAGATAGCTGGAAGGGAGCAGGGACAGGGACTACCAGTGGGTGTCCCCAGAGCCAGGGCTGGACAGTGGTGCCCACTTTACCTTGCCCACGTACAGGGGTTCTGTCCCTGTGTACTCCTCCACCACGAAGAACTGGTTCCACACCCAACCGCGCTTGACTCGGCCTGCACCCTGCTGGGTGTCCTGCTGAGTCCCAGGTGACAAGGAGGACGGGGCAGGTGTGCTTGCGGCCCACAGGTGCCCCAGCAGCGGTAGCAGTAGCAGAAGCAGCAGCACAGGAGACAGCGCAGCCCCGGCCCGGAGCGCCCCTTCCGGCCGTGGCCTCATGCTTGGCAGCGCGGGCCAAGCCCCGGAGCATGGACCAGAGGCACCGCAGCGATGCTGCTGCTGCGTCACATGATGACCTCAGCCTCGGGGATACCGGGCTGGACTGGGAGGGGGCGCGGCCGCACCCGGGCATGGACACCCTGTCCTGGCCCGCGCCCCCCTCGCTGAAGCCCCAGGTCCAGTCACCAGGCAGCCCGGCAGCTGCTCCTGAGTAAGGCTTGTGCCATGGTCCCTGCGCCCAGACGATGTGGTCAGTGGGGACAAAAGGATCTTGAAGTCCTTCTGGGACTAGGGGTCATCCAGACCCATCGGAACCTGTGGGATGGAAAAGAAAACATGGGTGAGGTTCTGTCTGAGGGCAGGGGTCGACTGTCACTAGACTTGCAGTAACTAATTAAACACCTACTGTGTGCCTGTCCTTTGCAGGAACAGACACAATAGGGACATTTGATAGTTCACTCTCCCCAAGCTCCAGTCCCTTCCTTCACCCCCTAAGACCCCTGCTCCCCACAACTCTTCCAGCAGCTGCTCTAGCCCTCAGGCCCCCAAAGCAGATTCCGTGGCTGCCTGCCCGCTTCCTGGCTGATGAGTTCTCCGGCACAGTGGGATCCTCTGGAGTCCCCACAGAGGCAGCTTCTAGAAGGGTCCCGGAGGCAGAAGCCGCAGGCCTCCTGCGTGCAGCTTGGGAATGTTCCTTAGCTCTGCCTAGCAGCAGGAGACCCAGGGGAAGCCTGCTGGTAGCTGCCAACTTCATAAGCTGTGTGGGGAGAGATCCCTGGGGCCCCAGAGGGCCTTGCTTGGAGTACCCTAGTGACTCTGGATAGAGTCACATCTGAGCCTGGTGTCTTTACTTCCCCCATTCAACCTTCCAATCCCCTCTCCCCACCCAACACAGGCTGGCCATAGATCCATCCATCTTCCCTTCCCTCAGATTCTGCTCTCAGCAAGGAAGGCTCTGAGGTACTCACACCTACTGGAGCCATAATGAGTAATAATGGCCTGACGTGGGTGTCTGTGGGCGAGCCACGCTTTCTCCAGGAATTTCAGGTACAGAGAGAAGAGCAGAGGTAGGGTTCACTACCCTATGCTCAATATAGCTTCGTTTAAGGAACTTCCTTCCATTGGCCTCAGCACTGAGGCAGACTCAGCCTAGCCTCTGAAAACCAAGGTAGAACCCATGGTTTAGTGTCACAAGAGGCAAGACCATCTCACGACATGAGGGGCCGTGTGGCCAGTGTTGAGAGGACAGATTGAAGACTGAGCATGCAGATGTTTGGAAGGGAGAGGAATCAGGGCAGCTTCCTGGAGGAAGAGGTGCCTGAGCAGCTGGGGAAGGATTGATGATCTGAGTGCAGACTGGCTTAGGAGGGGTACAGTGACAGTGTAGGGGGTGTGGCTGGGCGGAGGGGGTGGGGCCTCCTGAGGACTAGGAAGTACTCTGAAGGGTTGGGGCGGGAAGGGTGAGCCTTTTCCTTTGAACAGTACTGAAGTGGGTGGTGGGGCTCATGCCATCGTGTGCACAACAACCCCGGAGGCTGGGGCTGGTGACAGATATGACGCTCTAGGTTCTGAGTGCCCAGGTCTCTAGGATGCATGGAAGGGTTAAAGGTGATGGCCAGGAGTGAACAGCCACAGTGCACAGGAGCACAGGGGACAGGCTGTGACAAGCTGTACCCTCTGCCCAGATCCAACCAAGCCTGGAATTATGGCCCAGCTGGAAGCAGCTCCTTCTAAAGGTCTCCCCCCTCCATTCTGTGCCCTGTGTGTGACTTCTTCCACACAGGTGTCCCTGGTGTCTCTGCTGGACTATTGCCTTGGGGAACCTGGCTCTGATTCCTAGCAAGATGGCCTGCCTGGTCATAATGAGGCTGGAGTTATGGGTGAGGAGGGGGTGCCCTCCGCAGCTTTCATTTCCTGGAGCTTATGAGCTCCCTGCACGTGCCTCACTGCCTTAGGAACTGTTCCCCTGGCTCCGGCAGACAGTTGCAGGGCTACATGGCCCTGCGGCAATGTGGGGGGAGGGAGCAGGGATGTGTGGTGCCGAGGACTGGGGAGGTGGGGTCCAAGGGAAGCTCCCAGTGTTTGCAGACGTCACACTGCCATTGGCCCTGCCTCCTCCTTTTCTTATTTCTTTGTTTATAACGCCTCTTATAAGGGGGGGGGAGGAGCACCTAGGGATTCAATCACTTATTCATTTATCCAGCAGTACTGTCCAATGCAATCTAGGAGAGGATCTCTTCATTCATTCATTCATTCATTCATTCATTCATTCATTCCCTCACTCATTCAGTACACCTTTAACCTCTGTGAGGCAGCAGGATGGGACCTGTTACTAGGAGAGAGGTACAAAGTTTCCAGCATTCTTTACTCTTTCCATAAGTATCTCAGCAATTCCTGGACACCAGCACCCAAGTTGGGCACTGGCAACACAGCAACGGAGTTCAGGCCTTTCGGGAATTGACTTTCAGGTATGTGGGGCAGGGAGCAGAGTGTAAAGGGGTGGGTGGGTCCATTTCAGATATTTCAAGTATTAAGAACAGGAATGGAAAAAAGGCAAAGGCGTGGCAGAAAGGCTAAAGGAAGTGGGGGATTATGGGAAGGGGCTGGGGGTCTCTGGGAAGAGTTGATGAGGTGAATCTAGACACAGAGCAGCAGCACATGCAAAGGTCTTGAGGCTGAGTTTCAGTTGAAGTCCCGGCAGGTCTGTGTCTGAGGAACTGGAGATGACGTATTGGTGATCACTTGGTGGAAGGCGTCTAAGGTCTGCACTCAGACCCCCACTTCAGAGCCGGGGCAAGTTGCGTTCCAAAGCACTCTCTGAAAGTTGGATAGACTACTCGGGCCAGAGCAAAGCTTGAACCCAGGACTTGGATTCTCCTCCATACAAGGGGAATGGGAGATGAGGCCCCCACTGGGTGCACCTGCCAGGATGAGGCTGACCTTTCGTACACTCTCACCCCAGAGACCCTGCCTTCCTCTCCCCTGGTCTGGGTCTTTGTACCTCAGCCTTCAGGCCCTCCCTCTGACAGCTGGCCAGGTTCCCTGGCTGCCTGCCAACTCCTTGCACCCTGGCCAGCCTGCCAGTGCAGCAGCAGCAGCAGCAGCGGGGGCTCCTCCCTCTGCTCCTGGTTCAGCTTTGCCTGAGGGCACCCACCACAGGACCCTGCCCTGGCATTCTGTCTGACCAGCAGTGAAGCCCCGAGGCTCCATCGTGCTCTCCTTGACTCTGTGTGAGCCTCCAGGCATGCTGGCAGCCTTCCCCAGGGTCATAGGGCTCAACTTCCTGCTCTGAGCTATTTAATCCCAAGTGGGATTAAGAAACTGAGTCCAGACCAGGCTCAACCGATGCTGGCCTTGCCTTATCTGCTCGTCAGCCTAGCCTGTCACAGGACATCTGTCCATAGGGTACACGTGCATGCACACTATTTCACACTTGGTGGCTGCCTGTGTCTCAAAGGTTATGGGGTTCTGCTACTGATCTGGGGTCGGCAGAAATAAACAGACACCTTGCTTTGTGACGAGGAGACACAGACGTGAGCTATGGACATGTCTGACATGGTTTGGCTTTGGTTTTGAGTGACTGTTAGGGATGTTGGGATGCAGGGCCTTAAAGGAGTGACTGGGCTACCCTGAAGAACGAATGCAGATCCCTAGAAATGGGGATCCCCAAAGCCTCTCTTCTTATCTCCCCTTTTCCCTTGGGTCATCTTGACACCTTCCACATATTCTTGGACTTCCCAACTTCTAGGATCATAGATACAAACAAACTGCTGCGAGTTTTTAATTTGTTTGTTTTGAGACAGGGTCTCTCTATGTAGCTCTGGCTAGCCAGGAACTCACTGTGTAGACCAGGCAGGCATCAAACTAACACATCTGCCTGTTTCTGCCTCTTAAGTGCTGGGATCAAAGGCATAGGCCACCGTGGGTGGCTACCTTTGTATTTGTAACTTATTCAGTCTCCAATATTCTGTCACAGTAACAGGAAATTATATTAGATAATGGCCAGGTGCTCTGGAGAAAACAGCACAGTAACGGATGCGCGTGCGCGGGGGTGTGTGTGGTAGTATCTATGTATTCTCTACCATCTATCCATTTGCTTATCTGTCAGCTTCAACTCAGCAATCATTTTAAATGATAACTTGTACACAGCGGCCAGGGAAGGCCTTGCCACGAAGAGACTATTTGAAAAGAGATCTGTCCATACGGAGAGGAGATGCTATACACTAAAAAGGGCATCCTGGCCTGAGATACAGGCAAGAGGAAATGCCCTGGGATCCAAGCCTAAGGAAAGTGAGAAGACATCGGGAGCCTGGTGTGGTGACACGAGCAGCGGTGGGGGCTGAGAGTGTGGAGGTGAGGGTGTCGGAACTACAGGGTCTCGCAAATGTTTACTGTAAGGAAGAGATCCTAGGTAGGTTTGAACATAGCAGTATAGTGAACACACACACACATAGACATATACATGTGCATACACATGTACAGAGTCATGACAGCCAGGAGGTTCTACACCAGTTCTGAGAAGTGCGGCTTGACAGTGGGAAGTGTCAACTGTAAAGGGGTGCGAGTGGCCTGACCATGGCACAGGAGGTCTCTTCTTGTGGTGCTGAAGACATTTCAGGGAGAGAGGATCAAATTTGGATGTGATGTGTCAGAATGTCGCTCTGAACGCTGGAGGCCTGTGGAAGGCAGTGCTGTGCCGCCCAGGGTCAGGTGCTTGGAGCTGAGTTCCAGCTGAGGGTGAGCTTGAGATCTGGACAAGGAATTCAGGTGAGATGGATAGGAAAGGCGGGAGTAGACAGGGAAGCTAGAGAGGAGGGACCAGCAGAGGACACTGGAGAGGGCACTAGTCTGCCTCTGGGATGCCATGGAGAAATCAATCTAAAGGGGAGTACTGTCCATCCATCCATCCATCCATCCTCCATCCATCCATCCATCCATCCATCCATGCATTCATCCATCCATCCATCCATCCATCCATCTACCCAGCCATCCAGCCATCCATCTATCCATCCATCCATCCACTCATCCATCCATCCATCCATCCACTCATCCATCCATCCATCCATCCATCCATCTACCCATCCATCTATCCATCCATCCATCCTCCATCCATCCATCCATCTACCCATCCATCCATCCTCCATCCATCCATCCATCTACCCATCCATCCATCCATCCATCCATCCATC